>NC_057804.1:632124482-632350344 GCF_018294505.1 Triticum aestivum | reverse complement strand
GGTCAGCGGGGGGTCAGGGGCGAGGGGAAATGGGGAGTCGGGGGCTTTGGGGGTGGTGGTGGTCGGGAGCGGCGGCGTCGGTGGGGATCGGGTGCGGCAGGGGCGGTGCAGGTTGGCAGCGGGGCCGGCATGCACACGGAAGGGCGCGAGTCCGACCGTTTTTAGTTAGGTTTAATTTCTTTGCCTTCTGCTAGCAGACGACAAAGAGCATCGCTAGTGGGCTGGGGTCGGGGGGAAACGGCCGTTAGGTTGGCTATTCTCTTTGCCGTCTGCTTGCGGACGGCAAAGAAGCTTTGCCGTATGCTAGCAGACGGCAAAGAAAGTGGCTGTTAGGTGGCCCTTGCTAGTAGGCCACCCTCCCTCTTTGTCGTCTGCTAGCCGACGGCAAAGCTTCTATGTTGTCTACTAGTAGGCGGCAAAGAGCTGGCTGACGGCAAACACCCTGTTTGCCGTCCGCTCTTTCTTTGTCGCCAGCTTTCTGTAAGCTAATGGCAAAGACATTCTTTGACGTTAGCTAGCAGACTGTAAATAGCTGGCTGACAACAAAGATCCTCATTCCAGTAGTGTATAGAGTTTCTCACCACTTCCCACTAATGTTCTCAAGTCAATGCTAGCACGCCCTTACTTCTGTTGTGGTGCATCAAGAATAGGTATCTCTAAGTTCTCAAGATTGTGCCAAAAGGTGGCATACAAATGAGGGTTTTTTGTTGTGGCTTATGTTTCAATACTATGGCCCAAGAATTGTCTCTTTCGAGCTCAATGATTGATGGCCTACAAGTGCACATGGTTTACTTCTAGCCTTTTCGAAGTAAGAGTATCGTCCTACATGGAGCACATGAATTAAGTGTTGCCTCTTGTAGTGAATTATGGATTTGTGCCTGCAAGTAAGAATCCAAACAAATTGAGGGTGGAATTAAATATTGATTTGATATAGAGTGAATAGAAAGTTAATAACATAAAAGTAAATAGAAAACAACAACACGAGTAGTAAACAAAAATTAACAAAGGAGTAAGGCATTCTTAGGGAGTCTGGAATTCCCATTGGTATATTTCTAACACACCCTATGCATCAGCATAGTGTGGTCTGGATACTTGAGCCACTCTTGACAATTAAGCTGGGTGGAGCCAGGTACATAACACATTCTACTCTAGTTAGACTTCATGACACGCGCGCCACCACCTAGTATCCCCCTACGGGTTATGACAAAGGTAATTAAGGGTTACCCCATGGACGTGGCCTATCTAAGGTTCTGCGTAAATCCCGTATCAATTACAATGGCTAGAAGCAAAGGATTTTACTATCACTTGAATTACCTTCACATCGTAACCTTTACAATGACAATGATACAGTTTGTAGCCTTTCTGTGGTGATGTTGAGTGCGGCCCCATCACAACAGTCAAAAGTTAAGTTTATTAAACTAAGCATTCAATAGAGGATCACATATCCATATAACATTACAGATCCTATACACACCAAGGTTCATCCATATCCCCGAGAACTAGGGTTCTACTCACACATGGAGCCAACGAACATCATAAGGATGGTAATCGTAGACACACCAGTACCTCCGTCCGCTATTCACATGGTTTTTACCCCCAATCCAGACAGTTTCTAAAACCATGTGCTTGGGTGGGTTGATGATGGGGTAGTCAATCGCTGACGGTAAGGAAAATTGTATGCGCTGGACTGATTCATTAACCACATTCGGTATAAACCAATCATGTGCGATTGGACAAGCAAACATAGACAATTGCATTGACAAACTGTGTGTGATAATTAAAGAATGACAAACAATCCCTTAATTATAAATGTATGTGATCGATCCACTCATGGCACTCCATTATCAAATTGTTGAAGTCAAGTGATCAAACACAATTTCCTTGTTTAGAACATGGGGGAACATTATTTTTCACAGACAGTTTACAAAGCTTGATGGTATGTGATCGTGTATTATTGCACACATTTTGTGTATGTACATTGTATGATGTGTAAGTCAGTTCTTACGGTTTGTTAGCCTTCACCCATCAGCTTTGTTTTTGAAACCGCACAAAATTGACATGTCATATGTGTCTGCCACATTTTTATTATCGCACACAGTTGGTTATTTCAAACAGTGTGCGACTGCTTGAAATCATTTAGGCATTTCAAACTATCAACCCCGCACAATTTGACCAAATAGGCTATTTTGCAGAAAGCATGTGCAGTATACCATCATCATCCACATGAACATTTGGTCAAAAAATTAACATACATATATACACTACTGGAATCGGGATCTTTGTTGTCAGCCAATTCTTTGCCTTCAGCTAGCTGACGGCAAAGAAAGGGCTGACGTCAAAGATCATGTTTATCATCAGACAGTTCTTTCCCGTCCGCCAGCAAATGACATAGAATATTTGTTGTCTGCTAGTAGACGGCAAAGAGGGAGGTTGGCCCACTAATGAGAACAACCTAACGGCCCCCTCTTTGCCATCTGTGTTGGGGAACGCGGTAATTTCAAAAAAATTCGTACGATCACGCAAGATCTATCTAGGTGATGCATAGCAATGATAGGGGAGAGTGTGTCCACGTACCATCGTAGACCGAAAGCGGAAGCGTTTAGTTAACGCGGTTGATGTAGTCAAACGTCTTCATGATCCAACCGATCCAAATACCGAACATACGGCACCTCCGCGTTCAGCACACGTTCAACTCGATGACGTCCCTCGTACTCTTGATCCATTTGAGGTTGAGGGAGAGTTTCATCAGCACGACGGCGTGGCGACGGTGATGATGAAGTTACCGGAGCAGGGCTTCGCCTAAGCACTACGACGATATGACCGAGGTGTGTAACTGTGGAGGGGGCACCGCACATGGCTAAAAGATCAACTTGTGTTGTGTGTTGTGTTTTTGGGGTGCCACATGCCCCATATATAAAGGATGGGAGGAGGAGGCCGGCCAACAAGGGGCGCGCCAGGGAGAGGGGAGTCCTACTAGGACTCCGGTCCTAGTAGGATTCGGCCCCACCCTTTTTTTCCTTCTACCAGAGAGGGAAAAGGGGAAGGAGAGGGAGTAGGAGAAGGAAAGGGGGGTGTCACCCCCTTCCCAAGTCCAATTAGGCCTCCTCCCTTGTAGGGGTGGACCAGCCCCTTGTGGGCTGGTTAACCTCCCTCCTATGGCCCATAAGGCCCATATCTTTCCCCGTGGGGTTCCGGTAACCTCCCGGTACTCCGGAAAAATGCCTGAAGCACACGGAACCATTCCGATGTCCAAATGCAACCTTCCAATATATG
The DNA here is from genome assembly GCF_018294505.1 of Triticum aestivum. Taxonomy (NCBI): domain Eukaryota; kingdom Viridiplantae; phylum Streptophyta; class Magnoliopsida; order Poales; family Poaceae; genus Triticum; species Triticum aestivum. Next base: position 632,347,071 of record NC_057804.1, on the reverse strand, counting down.
AATCTTTACCTTTCGACCATTTCGAGACTCTTCGCCATGTCTGTGATCTCATCCGGGACTCCGAACAAACTTAGGTCATCAAATCACATAACTCATAATACAAATCGTCATCGAACGTTACGCGTGCGGACCCTACGGGTTCGAGAACTATGTAGACATGACCGAGACACATCTCCGGTCAATAACCAATAGCGGAACCTGGTTGCTCATATTGGCTCCTACATATTCTATGAAGATCTTTATTGGTCAAACCGCATAACAACATATGTTGTTCCCTTTGTCATCGGTATTTTACTTGCCCGAGATTCATTCGTCGGTATCATCATACCTAGTTCAATCTCGTTACGGGCAAGTCTCTTTACTTGTTCCATCATACTTCATCCCACAACTAACTCATTAGTCACAATTCTTGCAAGGCTTATAGTGATGAGTATTACCGAGAGGGACCAGAGATACCTCTCCAAAACACGGAGTGACAAATCCTAATCTCGATCTATGCCAACCCAACAAACACCTTCGGAGACACCTGTAGAGCACCTTTATAATCACCCTTTTACGTTGTGACGTTTGGTAGCACACAAAATGTTGCTCCGTTATTCGGGAGTTGCAGCATCTCATAGTTTGGGGAACTTGTATAAGTCATGAAGAAAGCAGTAGCAATGAAACTGACACGGTCATAATGCTATGCTAACAGATGGGTCATGTCCATCACATCATTCTCCTAATGATGTGATCACGTTCATCAAATGACAACACATGTCTATGGTTAGGAAACATAACCATCTTTGATAAACGAGCTAGTCAAGTAGAGGCATACTAGGGACAATATGTTTTTTCTATGTATTCACACTTGTACTAAGTTTCTGGTTAATACAACTATAGCATGAATAAGAAATATTTATCATGAAATAAGGAAATAAATAATAACTTTATCATTGCCTCTAGGGCATATTTCCTTCAGTCTCCCACTTGCACTAGAGTCAATAATCTAGTTCACATCGCCATGTGATTTAACACCAATAGTTCACATCTGTATGTGATTAACACCCATAGTTCACATAGCCATGTGACCAACACCCAAAGGGTTTACTAGAGTCAATAATCTAGTTCACATTGCTATGTGATTAACACCCAAAGAACACTAAGGTGTGATCATGTTTTGCTCGTGAGAGAAGTTTAGTCAACAGGTCTGTCACATTCAGGGCCGTATGTATTTTGCAAATATTCCATGTCTACAATTCTCTGAATGGAGCTAATCTAGCTAATTGCTCCCACTTTCAATATTTATCCAGATTGAGACTTAGAGTCATCTGGATCGGTGTAAAAGCTTGCATCGATGTAACTCTTTACGATGAACTCTTTATCACCTCCATAATCAAGAAATATTTCCTTAGTCCTCACTAAGGATAATTTTGACCGCTGTCCAGTGATCTACTCATAGATCACTATTGTACCCCCTTGCCAAATTCATGGCAAGGTGCACAATAGGTCTGGTACACAACACAACATACTTTATAGAACCTATGACTATGGCATAGGGAATGACTTTCAGTCTCTTTCTATCTTCTCTCGTGGTCGGGATTTGAGTCTTACTCAACTTTACACCTTGTAATACAGGCAAGAACTTCTTCTTTGACTGATCCATGTTGAACTCTTTCAAAAAACTTGTCAAGGTATGTATTCATTGAAAAATCTTATGAAGCATCTTGATCTATCTCTATAGATCTTGATGCCCAATATATAAGCAACTTCACCGAGGCCTTTCTTTGAAAAACTCCTTTCAAACTCTCCTTTATGTTTTCCAGAAAATTCTACATCATTTCTGATTAACTATATGTCATTCACATATACTAATCAGAAAGGCTGTAGTGCTCCCACTCACTATCTTGTAAATACAGGTTTCACTTCAGGTTTGTATAAAACTATATGCTTTGATCAACTCATCAAAGTGTATATTCCAACTCCGAGATGCTTGCACCAGTCCATAGATGGATCGCTGGAGTTTGCACACCTTGTTAGTACCTTTAGGATTGACAAAACCTTCTGGTTGCCTCATATACAACTCTTCTTTAAGAAATATCCATTTAAGGAATGTAGTTTTGACATCCATTTGCCAGATTTCATAAAATATGGCAACTGCTAACATGATTCGGACGGATTTAAGCATCTCTATAGTTGAGAAAATCTCATTGTAGTCAACACCTTGAACTTGTCGAAAACCTATTGCGACAAGTCGAGCTTTGTAGACAGTAACACTACTATCAGCGTCCGTCTTCCTCTTGAAGATCCATTTATATTCTATGGCTTGCCGATCATCGGGCAATTCCACCAAAGTCCACACTTTGTTCTCATACATGGATCCCATCTCAGATTTCATGGCCTCAAGCCATTTCGCGGAATCTGGGTTCATCATGGTCTAGTAACATGACTTCCAAAATAGGATTATTGTACCACTCTGGTGCGGACCATACTCTGGAAGACCTACGAGGTTCTGTAGTAACTTGATCTGAAGTTTCATGATCATCATCATTAGCTCCCTCACTAATTGGTGTAGGAATCACTGGAACTGATTTCTGTGATGAACTACTTTCCAATTTGGGAGAAGGTACATTAACTCATCAGGTTCTACTTTCCTCCCACTCACTTCTTTCGAGAGAAACTACTTCTCTAGAAAGGATCCATTCTCAGCAACGAATATCTTGCCTTTGGATCTGTGATAGAAGTTGTACCCAACAGTTTCCTTTGGGTATCCTATGAAGACGCACTTCTTCGATTTGGGTTCGAGCTTATCAGGTTGATGCTTTTTCACATAAGCATCGCCGACCCAAAATTTAAGAGACGACAACTTTGGTTTCTTGCCAAACCATAGTTCCATAAGGCATCGTCTAAACAGATTTTGATGGTGCCCAGTTTAACGTGAATGTAGCTGTCTCTAATGCATAACCCCAAAACTATAGTGGTAACCTAGTAAGAGACATCATAGATCACACCATATCCAATAAAGTGCGGTTACGACGTTCGGACACACCATTACGCTGTGGTGTTCCATCTCGCCTGAGCTATGAAACTATTCCACATTGTTTTAAATAAAGGCAAAACTCGTAACTCAAATATTCTCCTCTACGATCAGATCGTAGAAACTTTATTTTTCTTGTTACGATGATTCTCCACTTCACTCTGAAATTCCTTGAACTTTTCAAATGTATCAGACTTGTGTTTCATTAAGTACATATACCTATATCTACTCAAATCATTTGTGAAGGTCAGAAAATAATGATACCCGCCACGAGCATCAACACTCATTGGACCGCATACATCGGTATATATTATTTCCAATAAGTCACTAGCTCGTTCCATTTTTCCGGAGAATGGAGTTTTAGTCATCTTGCCCATAAGGCACGGTTCGCAAGCATCAAATGATTCATAATCAAATGATTCCAAAAATCCATCTTTATGAGTTTCTTCATGCGCTTTACACCGATATGACCCAAACGGCAGTGCCACAAATATGTTGCACTATCATTATCAACTTTGCATCTTTTGGCATCAATATTATGAATATGTGTCTTACTACGATCAAGATTCAATAAACCATCAACATTGGGTGTATGACCATAGAAGGTTTTATTCATGTAAATAGAAAAACAATTTATTCTCTGTCTTAGATGAATAATCGTATCGCAATAAACATGATCTAATCATATTTATGCCCAACGCAAACACCAAATAACATTTATTTAGGTTCTACATTAATCTTGAAAGTATAGGGAGTGTGCGATGATGATCATATCAATATTGGAACCACTTCCAACACACATCGTCACTTCACCCTCAACTAGTCTCTGTTTATTCTATAACTCCTGTTTCGAGTTACTAATCTTAGCAACCGAACAAGTATCAAATACCCAGGGGCTACTGAGGGAGTCCTGGACTAGGGGGTGTCCGGATAAGCGAACTATCATCATCGGCCGGACTCCAAGACTATGAAGATAGAATATTATAGACTTCGTCCCGTGTTCAGATGGGACTTTCCTTGGCGTGGAGGGCAAGCTTGGCGATACGGATATGTAGATCTCCTACCATTGTGACCGACTGCGTGTAACCCTAGCCCTCTCCGGTGTCTATATAAACCGGATGGCTTTAGTCCGTAGGACAAACAACAATCATACCATAGGCTAGCTTCTAGGGTTTAGCCTCCTTGATCTCGTGGTAGATCTACTCTTGTAACACACATCATCAATATTAATCAACCAGGACGTAGGGTTTTACCTCCATCAAAAGGGCCCGGACCTGGGTAAAACATCATGTCCCTTGTCTCCTGTTACCATCCGCCTAGACGCACAGTTTGGGACCCCCTACCCGAGATCCGCCGGTTTTGACACCGACATTGGTGCTTTCATTGAGAGTTCCTCTGTGCCGTCGCAATCAGGAAGGATGCCTTTTCCCGTCTTTAAAGACGGCGCCGTCGTCAAGGGAGCTTTGGCCGCCGGCCAAACTATCTAGCTAGGTGGTTTTCTTATGACCGCCTGTTCGGCCACCGCCCCGACGATGACCTCTCAGGTCATCAAAAGTGATCTTCACGTCAACTCGGAATTCGCCGAGCAGCTAGATCCGATTGAGCTCTCCTCCGTAAACGAGCTCTTGGATCGCATCGCCGCCCTGGAAGTCGCTACAGACTACGATCAGATTGGTCTTAAAGTAACAATGCGGCGACTCTTCTTCTATGTTAAAAACCAGCTATGTCCGGATTCCTGATCCCTCCATGCCGGATTCCCGCGGAGGGACGTACGTCAATCAAATACTGAACCTAAAGTCAGGCATCGGACCAGATTTGTCGGAAAACATCCAACAAACCAAGCTTCCAAATCCGGAAACTTCTTGGCCTTTGAGCCTCAGATCGGGCGGGGTTACGAACTTAATTCCACCCGCCCACCCAAACATAAGCGATCTATCTCAAATACGGCAAGAGCCCGATGAAACAGTACATCATTGCTGGGCCATATTCCTCCTGGTTATGAACAGGATAAAGGACTGCCGTGAAGAAAACGCGATTTCAATTTTCTGCAACAATTGCACGGACAAGGGAATCATGAACGCCATAAGTTGTCGCGAAGTTACACGCTTCGCCGACCTAGCGACCATTGTACAAAAATACTGTGCGATGGAGAGCGCCTGGAAAACCAAAACCAGGTTTTGGGACAATCCGGCCCTGAATACAACCCCAGTCCGAAATAAAAGGGTGCGTCATACTCAAGCACCTGGGTTAAAAACCAAAAAGCAAAAACCCCCTAAAGGGCACGGAACCGTACTGGAGGGATGGCTCAACGAACCCTGTAAAATCCACAGTACGGAGGGCGCCACTCCAACACATAGCCTTCGAGCATGTTGGATACTACGGCAGGTGGCCAAAAATGGCGAAGGCTCTCTAGCCCCGGGCAACCAGCCCAGCAGTACCAGTACGATATTAACAGTCTTCGGGACTTTCACATCAAATAACATGCGGAAGCGAACAATTCGCAGCCTCACCGAAGTCTACCAAGTAGCAACAACAAATCCATGGAGCGAAACGGCTATCACCTTCAATGCCAGCGATGAACCTAAATTCTGAACAGCTCGAGCACCAGCCGCATTGGTCCTCAGTCCGATAGTGGACGGCTTTCGTCTTACCTACGAGGAAACCCTTCAAAAAATGGAAATTGACTGGAGCCGCATTGAGCGAAGCAGCACAACCTTCAGGGGAATAATCCCTAGTCGAGAAGTATGCTGCACAGGAAAAATCACACTAGACGTAGTGTTCGGCTCGCCGGACAACTACAGGTCCGAAGAGGTCACGTTCCAAGTGGCCCCATTCGGCAGCGGATACCACGCCTTGTTAGGGCGAGAGGCATTCACAATCTTCCAAGCTATACCTCATTATGGGTACATGAAGCTCAAAATGCCCGGGCCCAATGGAATAATCACTCTTGTCAGTGATCCAGATTAGCACTCCGCGCTGAAAATAAGACAGCCGCACTGACCCTAGAGGCATTATCCGAAGCCCTAGCGGTAGAGGAACTCACTGCGCTGCGCTCCATGGTGGATAGGGACGATGTGATACTCGATAAGAGGTCTAAGTCCACCTCTTTTAAACCAGCAGACGAAATAGTCAAATTCCAGGTCCATCCAACGGACCCCACAAAGACGGCCTCCATTGGGGCACAATTAAATCCTGATGTAGAAGCCGCACTACAAGAATTCCTTCGGGAAAATTGGGACATTTTTGCCTGGCACCCTTCAGACATGCCAGGAATCGCACGCAGGCTGGTAGAGCACAGTCTAAATATCCTAAAAGGATTCAAGCCAGTCAAACAGGCTCTTCGGCGATTTTCTGAACCCAAAAGACAGGCAATGGGAGAGGAGCTAGCCAAACTCTTATAAGCCGGATTCATTAGAGATATAAAACATCCAGACTGGCTAGCCAACCTGGTAATGGTACCAAAAAAGGACAAATCCTGGCGCCTTTGTGTCGATTTCAAAGACCTTAACAAGGCCTGTCCAAAGGACCATTTCCCTCTCCCTCGCATCGACCAAATCATCGATGCTACCGCAGGGCACGATTCATTGTGCTTCCTCGACGCATACTCCGGATACCATCAAATCAAGATGGCGGAAAAAGACCTGGCCGCAACGGCATTCATTACTCCATACGGACCATTCTGCTTCAACACAATGCCCTTCGGACTCAAAAACGCCGGCGCAACATATCAGCGCATGATTCAGACATGTCTGGCTACCCAGATAGGCAAAATAGTAGAGGCATACGTAGACTATGTGGTCGTCAAGACCAAAAACGTCGAAACTCTAGTAGACGACTTAAGGGTGACATTCGACAACCTCCGAGCATATGACATTAAGCTCAACCCAGAAAAATGTGTTTTTGGCGTACCAGCCGGAAAGCTCTTGGGCTTCATTGTATCCGGTAGAGGAACTGAAGCAAACCCAGCCAAGATCCAAGCTCTATCACAATTGGATATCCCAAAAGACCTCAAGCAAATACAAAAACTAACTAGATGTGTGGCGGCTCTAAGCCGCCTCATCTCCCGTTTGGGAGAACAGGCACTACCCCTCTATCGCCTCCTCCGGCGCACCAAACATTTCGAATGGACGGATGCTGCCACGGCCGGACTCAAAGAAATTAAGGCCGTATTGGCAACAAATCCGGTCCTGGCCGCGCCCAACCTGGGCGAACCAATGTTATTGTATATCGCAGCAACACATCAAGTTGTCAGCGCGGTACTCGTCGTCGAACGAGAAACAGAAGGGCACAAATTCCCTCTTCAAAAACCAGTGTACTACGTATCCACTGTCTTAACTCCATGCAAGTCCCGGTACCCACACTATCAAAAGATAGCGTATGCGGTGTTCATGGCATCCCGGAAGCTGCGACACTACTTTCAAGAGTGTTCCATAACGGTGGCCTCCGAAGTGCCTCTCAACGATATTATAAATAATCACGACGTGACGGGCAGGATTGCAAAACGGGCCATTGAGCTCTTACCATTTGACATAACCTACAAACCACGGCGAGCTATAAAGTCGCAAGTTTTGGCTGACTTCATTGTCGAATGGACCGAAGCCGAACTCCCTAAAGAGTATGGCGCATACTCCAATTGGATCATGCACTTCGACGGCTCCAAAATGTTGGCTGGCTTGGGGGCTGGCATCGTCTTGATGTCCCCAACCGGAGACACGGTCCAATACGTGCTTCAAATAATGTACACGGACTCCAACAATGCAGCCGAATACGAGGCCCTTCTACATGGCCTCCGGATGGCAATCTCCATGGGTATTCAACGCCTAGAGGTGCGTGGGGATTCAAACCTCGCAATATCCCAAGTAAATGGAGACTTTGACGCCAAGGATCCAAAAATTGCAGCCTACCATAATGCTGTCCTAAAAATGTCAGCCCGGTTCGAAGGACTCGAATTCCACCATGTAACCCGGGATAATAACCAGGCAGCAGACGTGTTGGCACGCATCGGCGCAAAACGCGACGCCGTCCCTCCAAACATCTTCCTGGAGCGGCTCTTTAAGCCATCTGTATTATGGGAAGAGGAGTCCGGCAATAACAATCCGGAACCAACTGCATCACCTAACACAGAACATTCTGACACAATCGGTGGCTCAGCCAATGAAATAACAGATTCAGCCCACAAAATACTGGCAGTAATTGCCCCGTGGACAGAACCATCCCTAGCCTACTTAATTAGGCAGGAACTTCCCGAAGAACAAAATGAGGCCCGCTGCATAGTTCGGTGATCTAAAGCCTACAAGGTCCATGAGGGAGAACTTTATAAGAAAAGCACAACCGGAGTCCTTCAAAGGTGTATCTCCGAAGAGGAAGGGCGAAATCTCCTGGCTGAAATTCACACCAGACTCGGCGGGCACCATGCCGCCGCCCGGGCCCTTGTAGGCAAGCCTTCCGTACAGGATTTTATTGGTCGACCGCCCGGGCAGATGCTCAGGACTTAGTCCAACGATGCGTCGGTTGCCAGCTCTTTGCTAATCAGAGCCACATGCCACCCACCACCCTCAAAACTATACCCATCACTTGGCCGTTCGCGATCTGGGGGCTTGACATGGTTGTACCCCTTAAAGGGGGAACCCACAAGCACAAATACTTATTGGTCATGGTGGATAAATTCACCAAATGGATAGAAGCCAAGCCGGTTAAAACGGCAGAATACGGACCTGTGATAGACTTCATATCTGGGGTAGTACACCGTTTTCGCGTCCCCCACAGCATCACCACTGATAACGGCACGAATTTCACGGCCGACGAGGTAAAACTCTGGTGCAAAAACATGGGCATCAAGCTCGACTACGCTTCAGTCTACCACCCTCAAACTAATGGTCAAGTGGAACGAGCAAATGGTCTAATCATGAGCAGCATCAAACCCAGATTAGTGCGGTCCCTCACGGAATCTAACACGCGCTGGGTAGAGGAGCTCGACTCCATACTCTGGGGGCTGCGGACCACGCCAAACCGCACAACCGGATTCACACCATTTTTTATGGTATACGGCGCTAAGGCAGTTTTGCCCTGCGATATAATTCATGACTCACCTCGCGTGCACATGTACGAGGAAAGCGAAGCCGAGTTGGATCGGCAGGACAGTTTGGACGCTTTAGAGGAGGAGCGCGACGTGGCAAAATCCCGTTCCGCATTCTATCAGCAGCAGGCTCGAAGATATCAAAGCAGAGAAGTACGGGCCAAAACTTACAATGTTGGCGATCTAGTTCTACGCCTGTCGGATAAGAAAAAGGACAAACTTAAGCCCAAATGGGAAGGTCCCTTCATCATCGACCAAGTCCTTACCGGCGGTGCATACCGTCTACGCAACGCATCTGACAAGAGACTCGAGCCAAACCCATGGAACGCAGCCCGTCTCCGAAGATTTTACGCCTAGCGCCGGACTCAGGGTTCGTCTCCTTCCTCCGTCCACCTTTCATATTTTTTCGCTGTCTTTGTTTTCCCTCCTTTTTCCTCCCTCTTTCAGTACAAGCCCCTTGAGGGCTGATCTGCGCTTTGTTCGCACTCACTCGATGTGCTACTCGCACTCGGTATACCTGGGGGCTTCTTTAACAGAAGCTTATTTCTATGGGCTTATTGCCCAACACATGTGTCATACTTCCGCATGTACCTTTTGATCACCGTTATATGCATCGATATGACTTAAGTTTTGGCCAAGCCGGGTTGCCTGGCTCCTATGCTTACCCCTACGTTCCCGATTGTTCGGCTAGGAGGTAAAGGGAGCACCTCTGCTATTGTTACTGCCGGGTCAGCCGGATGTGTACCTCAGACTAGGTGAAGCCGAAGGCTAGCGTTCTTAAGGGAATATTCGGTCGGTGACCTAAAAGATGATTTATTACTTACTTATTTATCTGCCCCCAGATGCTTTTTCTGCTATTTTCGCAGTCCGGGCATGCACTTTAGGGCATGCCTCCCAGGGAAAGGAACCCTTAACAGAACTTTTCTCCCTGGAAGATGTTTCTTACTAACCATGTAATATAACATAGCTAGTTGGGCACTTGTCTGATAAAGCAATTATGACCCCTACGCCTTGTCTCCATGCATGCCCCGGTTCTTTTATAACCGTAAGGGTATTCGGACACACTCCGGACTATTGGGTCCCGAGGTTGAAGCGAAAAGGTCTGCAAAGACAAATGATCTACAATCCGGCTAGAAGGCATTTTACATGTCATTTTAAAATTACATCGTCAAACTAACTGATTGTAATCCTCTTCAATCTGATCTAATAGGCTGTCTAATTTACAGTCCTGTTGGGAATATTTCGTGGCCAATTCTACTTGGTCGTACATCAGGCTCACAGGGATCTCCTTCACATCGGGCCCCACAGGTCCGACCTCGGCCATGTGGTTTGGGTCAGCCTTCGGGTACCGCATCTTCACCATGGCCCAGGCCTCCCTGGCGCCCTAACGGCAGGCCGATATCTTCCACAGACGGAGACGCCGCCGTACTCCCTGAAGCTTCTCAGCAAGCCCTCCAAGGCCCTCGGGTAGGGAGACGGAAGGCCATAGGGCCTGAACGACGCCACTCATCGCCTGTCGAACACGTTCGTGTAGTCGCAGCAACTCGGGAAGAGGGTCTCCCGTGGAACCAGGCATCTCCTCCACCGAACGACCCGTGAGCACACCTACAGACACATTTCTATCAATCGACTTCCTCGCCGAACTCTTCTTTTCAAAAGAGTTTGCTCAAGCACTTACTATAAATGCCGCGACGAAGCCGCCGATTCTCCTTTACGGAGTTAGACAGGTGGACCCGAACATCTTTTAGTTCTTCGCCCAGCTGGGTGTTGGCATCCTGGAGTTTGTTCCTCTCCTGCTGCACCCTCATATGCACCCTCTCGCTGGCCTTCAACTGGCGCAGCAGAAGTTGCTTGTCCGGATCTAGTCCGGCACCCTCTGCAATATTATTGTCAGACTATACACACACGCAGCACTTCATAAACTACTTCTTCTCAAAATATGAATTACCAGAAGGGGTCTCTGTGGCTCCCTCGGCAGCGGCTAGTGCGGCCTCAAGTTCGGTCTTGCATTCTTGAAGCTCCTGGGACAGGTGGGTATTCTTCTCGGTAAGATCCTGCATAACAAATGATCCTTAAATCAGTTAGTTTAACTATTTTAAGTCTCGGGGGCTACTGGCATATATAACTATTAAAATTCCTCACACATATGTCTTTTACATACTGCTCCGTGGCTCTAGTTAAACCATCTTGAGCAGCACGGAGGTGCGCATCTCCTGCATTAAAGGCATTCAACGCCTCTGGGGAGAAACACGCGTCACGAAGAACTGTCTGACGGCGCCTGTGATTCATGGCGCTCTCCACCTCAGACCTGGTGGTGGACAACCTGACGGCATCCTCCGTTGGAGGAGCATCCGGCTCGCGCCTTGTGCTCGCCTCCCCCTCCGGACCAGGCGTTGGAGCCTGGCTGGCGGAGGCTTGGTTGGCACCCTCTCCGGACTTAGTCCGGTGAGCGCTCTTTCTCCTGGAAGAATCATGAGCATTAATATACCTCCCAGGAGTCTTTCCCTTAAAAGACAATGGTGCACCATACCTTTGCGGTGACGTTTCGATTCGCGCCGCACTCCTCTTCCGCCTGCTAGGCCGCACTGACCTCGTTTGGTTAGTCGCCGCGGGCTCGGCTTCCCACCGTAAAGGCACCTCCTGCGAAGCACCATTGGTACACGGTGGTCAGAAATAGGCATTAAAAAAGTAACACTGTCAGGACTTCGGTCGTACTCACCTGGGAAGCCGGACATAAACCGGGGTAGTCAGCCGTAATGGCGACTAAAGCATTGTCTATGCTGAGCTGGTGGAACACCCCGTCAATCAAATCCACCTTTATGTCCGGATCCTCTTCGGAGGCCGGATCAAGGGATCTTCCCGGATCCTCGGTTGTGGAGTTGGGCTTTCTATGCCCTCCACATCCCGGCGTAGTTCCTGCGTCGAAATCATTAAGTAAGACACTTATCTTTGAAAGCACAGATCAAATATATAAGCGTCCGCTTACCCAGCTCCGAGGATTATTCATGGAGAATCCATTCAATGGATTCGTGCGGAGGAAGTCCTCCTTCTCCCCCTTGTACAAGCCGGACAGGATCTTCACCAGATCGGCGGCCGATCCCGGCCCCGTGCGGCCATGACGGGTGGCGTCATTATCCCCATTGAAATCCCACATGGGGTGGCCCCTATATTGGAGCGGCTGCACCCCTCGCATAATGCACGTGGCCATGACTCCAATCATGGTTAATCCGGAATGGGCTAGTAACCGTATCCGGCCCATTGGATAGTGGACGCTCCTGTCATCTTCCCGTTGAGGGCTCCGTGGGCGCCAACTCAGGCGTTTCTTCAGAGGAGCGTTGCTAAACTCCGGGAGGCCGATCCGGACTGGATCCGGTAGCGGGGCGTCTTCCATATAGAACCACTCCGAAGGCCATTCTTCGGACGCCTTCTTCGGGGTTCCGGATAGGTATCTGGTCCCGGCGATGCGCCACATTTTGGCTCCACCCACTTGATATATCGACCCCTCGTGAGAACGGGGTACGAGGCAAAACAGCCTCTTCCACAGCACAAAATGGGGCTCGATGCCCAAGAACAGCTCGCAAAGAGCTACAAAGCCCACGATGTGCAAAATGGAGGCAGGCGTGAGGTGGTGAAGTTGGAGTCCATAGAACTCCAGGAGCCCCCGGAGAAACGGATGTATGGGAAATCCGAGTCCCCTTATTAAGTAAGGGGACGAAGCATACCCGCTCTCTGCCTGCTTCCCACCCTTGTAGGTGGCCAGTCCGGCTCGAACCGGAACTATAAAGGCTGGGGGAAGGTATCCCTCTGCTTGAAGCGTCACTAACTCGCTATGCGGGACTGAACATCTCCTCCAATCTCCTAGCTGAGGACTGGGAGAGCGAGAAGAGGAGCCGCGTCGACTATCCATGATGGAATGGATTTCTTGTCAGATGCTCCTCGATGAGTACTTGCGGAAGGAGGATGGTGTGATTTGGATCTGGATCCTCGCCTCTCTTATAGGCAGCTTATTCGCGCAGCTAGGGGGTAAAACGTAAGAATACCCTAGCTTTTCGCATTCGTACAACATTTGGAAGAAGGCCATTATTGGACGTGGAAGCCAAGGAGCGCAACATTTATGAAGCAACCGGACACTATCCGGCAAACACATGGAGCATGAAGGAGAACCCGCCTTGCAAACGCCGAAGACAACATACGCGCCGGACTCGTCGTCATTGAAGCATGGTTCGGGGGCTACTGAGGGAGTCCTGGACTAGGGGGTGTCCGGATAGCCGAACTATCATCATCGGCCGGACTCCAAGACTATGAAGATAGAAGATTGAAGACTTCGTCCCGTGTCCGGATGGGACTTTCCTTGGCGTGGAGGGCAAGCTTGGTGATACGGATATGTAGATCTCCTACCATTGTAACCGACTCTGTGTAACCCTAGCCCTCTCCGGACTCTATATAAACCAGATGGCTTTAGTCCGTAGGACGAACAACAATCATACCATAGGCTAGCTTCTAGGGTTTAGCCTCCTTGATCTCGTGGTAGATCTACTCTTGTAACACACATCATCAATATTAATCAAGCAGGACGTAGGGTTTTACCTCCATCAAGAGGGCCCGAACCTGGGTAAAACATCGTGTCCCTTGTCTCCTGTTACCATCCGCCTAGACGCACAGTTCGGGACCCCCTACCCGAGATCCGCCGATTTTTACACCGACAGCTACTATAAACACTAGTAAGGTACACATCAATAAACTGTATATCAAATATACCCTTGTTCACTTTGCCATCCTTCTTATCCACCAAATATTCAGGGCATTTCCGCTTCCAGTGACCATTTCCTTTGCAGTAGAAGCACTCAGTTTTAGGCTTTGGTCCACCTTTGGGCTATTTCACGGGAGTGACAACTTGCTTTCCATTCTAATTGAAGTTCCCTTTCTTTCCCTTTGCCCTTTTCTTGAAACTAGTGGTCTTGTGAATCATCAACACTTTGATGCTCTTTCTTGATTTCTACCTTCGTCAATTACAACATCACGAAGTTCATCACGAAGTTCTAGTAACTTGGTGATGGTGACTAGAGAACAATGTCAATCACTATCTTATCTGGAAGATTAACTCCCACTTGATTCAAGTGATTGTAGTACCCAGACAATCTAAGCACATGCTCATTGCTTGAGCTATTCTCCTCCATCTTTTAGCTATAGAACTTGTTGGAGACTTCATATCTCTTAACTCGGGTATTTGCTTGAAATATTAACTTCAACTCCTGGAACATCTCATATGCTCCATGACGTTCCAAACGTCTTTGAAGTCCTGATTCTAACCCGTTAAGCATGGTGCACTAAACTATCAAGTATTCATCATATTGAGCTAGCCAAACTTTTATAACATCTGCATCTGCTCCTGCAATAGGCCTGTCACCTAGCGGTGCATCAAGGACATAATTCTTCTGTGCGGCAATGAGGATAAACCTCAGATCACGGACCCAGTCCGCATCATTGCTACTATCATCTTTCAACTTAGTTTCTTTAGGAACACATATAAAAACATAGGGAAGCAACAACGCGAGCTATTGATTTACAACATTATTTGCAAAATACTATCAGGACTAAGTTCATGATAAATTAAAGTTCAATTAATCATATTACTTAAGAACTCCCACTTAGATAGACATCCCTCTAATATCTAAGTGATCACGTGATCCAAATCAACTAAACCATGTCCGATCATCACGTGAGATGGAGTAGTTTTCAATGGTGAACATCACTATGTTGATGATATCTACTATATGATTCACGTTCGAGCTTTCGGTCTCAGTGTTCCGAGGCCATATCTGCATATGCTAGGCTCGTCAAGTTTAACCCAACTATTCTGCGTGTGCAAAACTAGCTTGCACCCGTTGTATGTGAACGTAGAGCTTATCACACCCGATCATCATGTGGTGTCTTAGCACGAAGAATTGTAGCAACGGTTAATACTCAGGGAGAACAGTTATACCTTGAAATTTAGTAAGGGATCATCTTATAATGCTACCGCCGAACTAAGTAAAATAAGATGCATAAAGGATAAACATCACATGCAATCAAAATATGCGACATGATATGGCTATCATCATCTGGTACTCATGATCTGCATCACCGAAGCATACTTTATGATCTCCAACATCACCGGCGCGACACCTTGATCTCCATCGTAGCATCGTTGTCGTCTTGCCAACTATTGTTACTACAACTATCGCTACTGCTTAATGATAAAGTAAAACAATTACATGGCGATTGCATTGCATATAGTAAAGCGACAACCATATGGCTCCTGCCAGTTGCTGATAAGTTTGTTACAAAACATGATCATCTCATACAAAAAAATTATATCACATCATGCCTTGACCATATCACATCACATCAAGCCCTACAAAAACAAGTTAGACGTCCTCTACTTTGTTGTTGCAAGTTTTACGTGGCTCCTATGGGCTTCTAGCAAGAACCGTTCTTATCTATGCATCAAAACCACGATGATTTTTTTTCAAGTGTGTTATTTTAACCTTCAACAAGGACTGGGCATAGCCACACTCGATTCAGCTAAAGTTGGAGAAATAGACACTCACCAGCCACCTATGTGCAAAGCACGTCGATAGAACCAGTCTCGCGTAAGCATACGCGTAATGTCCGCCTGAGCCGCTTCATCCAACAATAACGCCGAATCAAAGTATGACATGCTGGTAAGTAGTATGACTATTATCGCCCACAACTCTTTGTGTTCTACTCGTGCATATAACATCTACGCATAGACTTGTCTCGGATGCCACTGTTGGGGAACGCGGTAATTTCAAAAAAATTCCTATGATCACGCAAGATCTATCTAGGTGATGCATAGCAATGAGAGGGGAGAGTGTGTCCACGTACCCTCAGAGACTAAAAGCGGAAGCGTTTAGTAAACGCGGTTGATGTAGTCGAACGTCTTCGCGATCCAACCGATCCAAGTACCGAACGTACGGCACCTCCGCTTTTAGCACACGTTCAGCTCGATGACGTCCCTCGTACTCTTGATCCAGTAGAGGCCGAGGGAGAGTTTCGTCAGCACGACGGCATGGAGATGGTGATGATGAAGTTACCAGAGCAGGGCTTTGCCTAAGCACTACAGCGATATGACCGAGGTGTGTAACTATGGAGGGGGCACCGCACATGGCTAAAAGATCAACTTATGTTGTATGTTGTGTCTTTGGGGTGCCTCCTGCCCCGTATATAAAGGAGGGGAGGAGGAGGCCGGCCAACAAGGGGCGCGCCAGGGAGAGGGGAGTCCTACTAGGACTCCAGTCCTAGTAGGATTCGGCCCCACCCTTTTTTTCCTTCTATCGGAGGGGGAAAAGGGGAAGGAGAGGGAGTAGGAGAAGGAAAGGGGGGTGGCGCTCCCTTCCCAAGTACAATTAGGCCACCTCCCTTGGCGGGGGCGCACCAGCCCCTTGTGGGCTGGTTAGCCTCCCTCCTATGGCCCATAAGCCCCATATCTTTCCCCGGGGGGGTCCCGTAACCTCCCAGTACTCTGGAAAAATGCCCGAATCACATGGAACCATTCCGACGTCTAAATGCAACCTTCCAATATATGAATATTTACCTCTCGACCATTTTGAGACTCCCCGTCATGTCTGTGATCTCATCCGGGACTCCAAACAAACTTAGGTCATCAAATCACATAAATCATAATACAAATCGTCATCAAACGTTAAGCGTGCGAACCCTACGGGTTTGAGAACTATGTAGACATGACCGAGACACATCTCCGATCAATAACCAATAGAGGAACCTGGATGCTCATATTGACTCCTACATATTCTATGAAGATCTTTATCGGTCAAACCGCATAACAACATACGTTGTTCCCTTTGTCATCGGTATGTTACTTGCCCGAGATTCGATCGTCGGTATCATCATACCTCGTTCAATCTTGTTACCGGCAAGTCCCTTTACTCGTTGCGTAATACTTCATCCCGCAACTAAGTTATTAGTGACAATGCTTGCAAGGCTTATAGTGATGAGTATTACCAAGAGGGCCCAGAGATACCTCTCTGACACACAGAGTGACAAATCCTAATCTCGATCTTTGCCAACCCAACAAACACCTTCGGAGATACCTGTAGAGCACCTTTATAATCAACCTTTTATGTTGTGACATTTGGTAGCACACAAAGTGTTCCTTCGGTATTCGGGAGTTGCATAATCTCACAGTCTGAGGAACTTGTATAAGTCATGAAGAAAGCAGTAGCAATGAAACTGACACGATCATAATGCTAAGCTAATAGATGGGTCATGTCCATCACATCATTCTCCTAATGATGTGATCCCGTTCATCAAATGACAACACATGTCTATGGTTAGCAAATATAAAGATCTTTGATAAACAAGCTAGTCAAGTAGAGGCATACTAGGGACAATATGTTTTGTCGATGTATTCACACATGTACTAAGTTTCCGGTTAATACAATTCTAGCATGATCAATATTAAACATTTATCATAAAATAAGGAAATAAATAATACCTTTATTATTACCCCTAGGGCATATTTCCTTCAGTCTGCTAGAGATGGAAAAGCTTATTTGCCGTCTGCTAGCGGACGGCAAAGAAAGTGGCCGACCTAACGGTCGTTCCCCCCGGCCCCACCCCACTAGCTAGGCTCTTTGCTGTCTGCTAGCAGACGGCAAAGAAATTTTACCTAACTAAAAAATGGCCAGCGCCCCGCGGCCCCCTTGCACCTCTATCTCTCCCCTCACCTCACCCGCGCCGCCCCCATGCCCGTACCCGAGCCGCCGCCTGATGACCCACAAGTGTAGGGGATATATCATAGTCCTTTAGATAAGTAAGAGTGTCGAACCCAACGAGGAGCAGAAGGAAATGATAAGTGGTTTTCAGTAAGGTTTTCTGCAAGCACTAAAATTGTAGGTGATAGATAGTTTTGTGATAAGATAAATAGTAACGAGTAACAAGTAAACAAAGTAAATAAGGTGCAGCAAGGTGGGCTAATCCTTTATGTAGCAAAGGATAAGCCTGGAAAATTTCTAATAATAATGAAGGAGCTCCCGAGGACACATTGGGAATTATCGTCAAACTAGTTTTCATCACGCTCATATGATTCGCGTTCGGTACTTTGATAATTTGATATGTGGGTGGACCAAAACTTGGGTAATACCCTTACTTAGACAAGCATCCCACTTATGATGAACCTCTATTGCAAGCGTCCGCAACTACAACAAAATTATTAAGGTAAACCTAACCATAGCATGAAACATATGGATCCAAAACAGCCCCTAACGAAGCAACGCATAAACTAGCACTACAGGAATCTGCTACTTTGCCATCTGCCACGGCGGACGATAAAGGCATGGATGGCGGACGGCAAAGACCTTTGCCGTCAGCCGCGGACGGCAAAAGGTGACGGCAAAGTAGGGGACGACAAAGAGCTGCGTTGCCGTCTTCTTCGGGCAGCTGACGGCAAAGGGGCCATTGCCATCAGCAGCGGACAGCAAAGAAGACGGATAGCGATAAATGCGTTGTTACTCCATTAGGTGGTTAACGGCAGGCCTTTGCCATCCACTGCGGACGGCAAAGCCTTTGTCGTCAGCTGCTGATGGCAAACTGACCAAATTGGTCAGCCTCCCAGGAAGCACAGTTGCCTGCCATGTGGCCTCTTTGCCGTCCGCTGCTGATGGCAAAGAGCCCTTTGCCGTCGGTGGTAGATGGCAAAGAGCCTGCATATTGTCTCTTTTTTCTGTTTTTTTAATCCAACAATTTTCACAGCAAATATATATGACATATAGAGATATATTTCCATATCACATATCCAGCACATAAGTTTCATATCACATATCACATCAGTTTCATCCATACACATTGTTCATACATAAGCAAGTTCCATCCATGCACATTGTTCATACATAAGCAAGTTCCATCCATATACATATTACAATGCAAAGTTTCGTCAAGATAGCAAGTTCTATCATAGCAAGCTAGATACAATGTAAAGTTTCATCAAAGGAAAAGTAAGCACTCCATCATAGCAAGCTAGCTTCCATTAAGTGAATGAAACCTACAAAATGGTAAATAAGAAAGTTAGAAATAGGTGACTAGAACAAGAAGAAGACTAGAACAAGAAGTATACGTCATTTATGAGCTAACAAAGTTGAAATGGGTTGTTTATGAGCTAACTTAGTTGAAATGGATCATTTATGAGCTAACTTAGTTGAAATGGGTCGTTTATGAGCTCACTTAGGTGAAATGGATCGTTTATGAGCTAACTTAGGTGAAATGGATCGTTTTTGAGCTAACTTAGGTGGAATGGATCATTTATGAGCTTTTATGAGCTAACTTAGTTGAAATGGGTCGTTTATGACCTAACTTAGGTGAAATGGATCAATTAAGAGCTAATTTAGGTGAAATGGATCATTTTAGCTAACTTAGGTGAAATTGATCGTTTAGGAGCAAATCTAGGTGAAATGGGTCATTTTGGAGCTAACCTACGTGAAATGGGTCATTTTGAAGCTAACATAGGAGAAATGAGTCATTTTGGAGCTAACCTAGGTGAAATGGGTCATTTTAAAGCTAACGTAGGTAAAATGGATCATTTACAAGCTAATATACTAAAATGGGTCATTTTAGATTGGATCACTTGTAAGCTAACTAAGGTAAAATGTGTCATATTAGAGCTAACTTAGGTAAAATGGATCGTTTATGAGCTAACTAAGTTAATTATGCAATTTTTGACATAAGTAAGCTTATTAAGTCATTTTGAAGGAAAACAAGCTAACTCTAGGTCATTATGGTAAGCATATTGGAGGAAATAAAGCTAAGTCTAAGTCTAGAGAAACTTACCGTGATCAGGGAGGTGTAGGAGCGGGCTGGCTCCTGCCGGTAGCTGGAGAAGGATCGTGCGATGCGTTTCTGGAGTTAAGCTGCACCAAAGATCATTTCCAATGTCTCGTTAGCATTATGACACTCAAATGTTAAGACTAGCAAGTAATGTCCATTCAAATTAAACTCACCGTGCTCCCAGGAGCAATCACTGGCATCGGCGGAGCGGTCTGACCGGACTTCTCGCACACAGGCTGCACATTTGGTTTTCACAATAGAGTCATACTAGTTAGTAATGAGACTCAAATGTTAAGACTAGCAAGTAATCTGCAGAAGAAACTTACCACAAGGAGCTCATACATGGCCCTTGCCTGCATGTCATTCCGTACCCTCTCCTCCTCCAACATCTTTGTCGTCCTCTCCTCCAACTCCCGCTGCCTCTCCGCCGCCTCCGCAAGAAGTTTCTCCGTTCTATCTCTCTCACTATGTATAGCAGCCTGCAACACCACTCACATGACCATTTGTAATCATTGATGGAAGCGCACACAATGTAATGGAGAAAGATAGCTGAGTACGTATAACTAACCTTGATGGTGAGTTGGACTGGCCGTTCACGAGGCCTTATCTCAGGAGCGGAGCTCGACTGGCGCGCCTTGATCTCCGGGAGAGTGCTAGGACAACGGATAAGTCCATCTCCCATGGCTATGGAGCCATGGGACCTCCCGCCACCAGATATCATCGGCAACTCTGTATCAATGGGACCCTAGCTCGGGTTAAAGTCCTCCCCTTTCCTCGCCTTCCCCTGATCTCTATATTGCACGAGCTTGTCGTGGGCGGAGATGTTGGTGAAGTTCTTTGGATCATCGAGGTCAGACGCAGAGAATGCCTTGACTTTCTTGTAAGAGCCAGTGTGGGCCATGGCATAGAGGTCGTACACCTCCGGCACCTTATCCGCCTTATTGTAGCATGCCTGAAAGAGAGAATTAAAGTAAATTAGTAATTAAAGGGCTAAAGCTAGCATGATGAATGAATTGCATGAATCATGAAGCAAACCACATACCCAGTTCCGCCCGTACTGAAATAAGTTGGAGCTGCCTTGGTGGTGTGGCACACTTTCCATTTGGGCACGTTTGTCCTTGGCCTCGTTGTGGGTGGCCCGCCATTCTTTTGAGCACCACCCATCGACCAACACCTCCCAACAATCCATCCGATCCGCACACCATCTCTGAGGGGCCTAAGTTAGCAAATAGAAACTTCAGCGCTACGGCTATGAATTACTAAATGAAGGAATAAAGTACAAGGCCTTAAGAATTACCTTCATGTACTGCTCCTTACTCAAGAACTTATCGCGGCACTCCCGCTTGGAATTCTTGATACCACGGTCGGCGTAGTAGTCTCGAACAGACTGCACCCGAGCCTCATGTCGTAAGTTCTGAAGTAGGCGCTTGCACTCCTTGTGGATAACATCTGCCGCCTCCTCCTCGTATCCCTCCTCACACCTGTAGAATGTCTGCAATCAAATGAGACAATATTGATTAGTACAATTAATAACTAGCTAGTTGAAGATTTTTAATTGTGTAAAGGAGAAATTACCCAGAACTTTCTGATCACCATGTCTGCCCTCATCTTGCACAAGACACCGTCGATAATCTCACCCGGCGGGGCCGGGGCAGCCAAGTAATGCTCCCAACTCAATCCAACCTCTGGAAGCCGACCCTCACCAGGCAACGTGACAAACCCTAGAAAGTTTTGCCGAATCAGAACTCCAAGGACGGAGTTGGGCCGGCGGACACTTTCATGGTGGTCCCAACCCCTACAGCATGACAAGGCCAACACATTAGTTATTTGAAGAAACGTGAATGTAGAAGGTACAAAAAGATTAAATGCACTTACCTCTCCCCATCAGGGAAAATCAACCACCTCTGCTCGCGGGTCGCCGACACGGACGGGAGCCGTGTAGCACCACGCTGGTAGACGTTGCCCCCCTCCTCCCCCTCCTCAAAATCAGTCGGCTCCCCGCCATCATCAGCATGGCCACTCGGCTCCCCGCCATCATCATCATGGCCACTCGGCTCCCCGCCATCCTCAGGCTGACCCGACCAAGTACCCCATCCAGACGTGTGCTCCTCCGGGGTCTCGTGGGCCCAACTCTCGTGGGCCGAAGGCCCGTCGACCCGAGGCTCGTGGGCCGAAGACCCGTGGACCAGAGGCTCGTGGACCGGAGTCCGTGTAGCCTCCTCCTCAGACGAGTCCACCCTAGCAGTCATGTGCTTGGGTGAAATAGCTGGGGGCGGCGGCGAGGAAGGCGTCGTAACAGTCACCCTACCTCCTCTCCCGTGACCACGTGCTCCACCTCGGCCCTTCTTCTTACCTCGTCCCCTGCTTGGCACCGCGGTCGACGAAGAAGGGCCCGGCAGTGTCGCCATACTGTCCAACAATGCTCGGCGGAGAGGTGCGTGTGGAATAGAAGACCTCACACTACGCGCCGACGAAGAAGGGGCCTCGGCGCGCTCCCGACCAGCGCCCACCATCTTTCAACACCTGCCATGACAAAGAATAAACTAAATTAGTACAACATGAAAAAAAGTACCGACATGAATAATAATATGTATATCACTTAAGTGTATCATCATCAAGTACAACATAAACAACTGGACATTTAAAACTACCCGATCAACACGTTTTTCATAACAAAATCGAAAAATATATGACCTAACTAATAATTCACAAATATATGACCCCGTCGGCCTCTAGAAGGCCAAAGAACACCTTTTCGGGAGGTGTCGGGGGTCGGGGTGTCGTGTCGGTGTCGGGGTGCCGTGTCGGGGTTGGGGTCGGGGTCTCGGGCTCGGGGTGTCGAGTCGGGGTGCCGGGTCGGGGTCGGGGTGCCGTGTCGGTGTCGGGGTCGGGGTGTCGGGTCAGGCTCGGGGTCGGGGTGTCGGGTCAGGCTCGGGGTCGGGGTGTCGGTGTCGGTGTTGGGGTCGGGGTCGGGGTCGGGGTCTCGGGGTCGGGGGTGGCGGGTCAGGGTGTCGGATCGGGGTCGGGGTGTCGTGTCGGTGTCGGGGTTGGGGTGTCGGTGGCGGGGTCAGGGTGCCGGGTCGGGGTCGGGGTGCCATGTCGGTGTCGGGGTCGGGGTGTCAGGTCAGGCTCGGGGTCGGGGTGTCGGTGTCGGGGTCGGGGTCGGGGTGTCGGGGGTCGGGGTCGGGGTCGGGGTCTCGGGGTCGGGGTTTCGGGTCGGGGTGCCAGGTCGGGGTCGGGGTGTCGTGTCGGTGTCGGGGTCGGGCTGTCGGTGTCGGGGTCAGGGTGCCGGGTCGGGGTCGGGGTGCCATGTCGGTGTCGGGGTCGGGGTGTCGGGTCAGGCTCGGGGTCGGGGTGTCGGTGTCGGGGTCGGGGTCGGGGTCGGGGTGTCGGGGTCGGGGTCGGGGTCTCGGGGTCGGGGTCTCGGGTCGGGGTGCCGGGTCGGGGTCGGGGTGCCGTGTCGGTGTCGGGGTCGGGGTGTCGGGTCAGGCTCGGGGTCAGGGTGTCGGTGTCGGGGTCGGGGTCGGGGTGTCGGGGTCAGGGTCTCGGGGTCGGGGTGTCGTGTCGGGGTGCCAGGTCGGGGTCGGGGTGTCGTGTCGGGTCGAAGTTTTTTCCTCTTTTTTCCTTTTCTTCTTCTTCCTCTTCTTCCTTTTCTTCCTTTTTTTGTCCTTCTTCTTCTTCTTCTTCTTCTTCTTCTTCTTCCTTTCCTTTTTCCTCTTCTTCTTCTCCTCCTCTCCTCTTTTTTCTTCTTCTTCTTCCTCTTCTTCTTTTTTCTCCTCCTCCTCCTCTTCTTCTTCTTCCTTTCCTTTTTCCTCTTCTTCTTCTCCTCCTCTCCTCTTTTTTCTTCTTCTTCTTCCACTTCTTCTTTTTTCTTCTCCTCCTCCTCTTCTTCTTCCTCCTTTCCTTTTTCCTCTTCTTCTTCTCCTCTTCTCCTGCTTTTTTCTTCTTCTTCTTTTTCTTTCCTAAAACTGAACTAAACCTAAAACTAAACCTAAATCTAAACCTAAATCTAAAACTAAAACTAAAACTAAAACTAAATTTAAACTAAACATAAACCTAAAACTAAAAAAAAGAAAAAAAGGAAAAAACTAAATCTAAACCTAAAACTAAAACTAAACTAAAACTAAACCTAAAACTAAAACTAAAACTAAAACTAAATCTAAACTAAACATAAAGCTAAAACTAAAAAAACAGAAGAAAAAAAGGAAAAAACAGAGGAGGTAGAGCTCACCTGGGCTGGTGGAGGAGGTGGCCGGTGGAGAAGGGGGGCAGGGCGGCCTGGGGCAGCGGCGCCGGGCCCGAGGCGGTGGGGCGTGGGGGGCCGGGGTGCGGCGGCACCGAGACGGCAGGGCGGCGGGGGCGACGGGGCGGGGGGCGATGGGGCGACGGTGCCGGGCGGCAGTGGCGATGAGGCGGGGGGCCGGTGGAGGAGGGGGGCGGGGCGGCCTGGGGCGGCGGCGCCGGGCCCGGTGCGGTGGTGCGCGGGGGGGCTGGGGCGCCGGGGGGGCGGGGCACGGCGGCGCCGAGACGGCAGGGCGGCGGGGGCGACGGGACGGGGGGCGGTGGGGCGACGGGGCGGGGGGGCGTTGGGGCGGCGGGGCGGTGGGGCGACCGGGCGGCGGCGAGTGCTGGGGGCGGCGGCGCGCATGTGGGAGCAGGAGAGAAACAGAGAGAGAGAGGGCGGGGTGTGGCGCGCTGTTAGATATGTTGAATGTTTGCCGTCCGCCCTCTTTGCCGTCCGCTTTTTTGCTCTTTGCCGTCTGCTAGCAGACGGCAAAGAGGGGGGATGTTAAGTATTTTTTAAACAGCTCCTCAGTGGGGGGCCCCCCTCCCTCTTTGCCGTTTGCTAGCGGACGGCAAAGATTCTTTGCCGTCAGCTAGCAGACAGCAAAGAACAGGCTTATGGCAAAGGCTTTCTTTGCCATCAGCCAGTTCTTTGCCGTCTGCTTTCGGGTAGCTGATGGCAAAGAGCTTCTTTGTCGTCTGCTAGCTGACGGCAAAGAGCTGGCAGATGGCAAAGTAGCTTATTCAAGTAGTGTAGGGTTTAAGCTTCTGTCACTCTAGCAACCCATCATCTACTTATTACTTCCCTATGCCCTCCTCTAGGCCCAATAATGGTGAAGTGTCATGTAGTCGATGTTCACATGACACCACTAGAGGAGAAGAAAACATTCATCTCATCAAACTATCGAACGAATACCAAATTTACATGACTACTAATAGCAAGACTTCACCCATGTCCTCAGGAACAAACGTAACTACTCATAAAGCATATTCATGTTCATAATCAGAGGTGTAATAATATGTATTAAGGATCTGAACATATGATCTTCCACCAAGTAAACCAATAACTATCAACTACAAGGAGTAATCAACACTACTAGCAACCCACAGGTACCAATTTGTGGTTTTGGATACAAGATTGGATACAAGAGATGAACTAGGGTTTGAGAGGAGATGATGCTGGTGAAGATGTTGATGGAGATTGACCCCCTCCCGATGAGAGGATCGTTGGCGAAGACGTTGGTGATGATTTCCCCCTCCCGGAGGGAAGTGTCCCCGGTAGAACAGCTCCGCTAGAGCCCTAGATTGATTCCGCCAAGGTTCCGCCTCGTGGCGGCAGAGTTTCGTCCCGTAAGCTTGCCCCCGATTTTTTCCAAGGTAAAAGTGATGATATAGCAGAAGATGGACGCTGGAGGCCCACCAGGGGGCCCAGGAGATAGGGGCGCGCCCTATAGGGGGGACGCGCCCCCTGTCTCCTGGACAGGGTGTGAGCCCCCTGTCCTATTTCTTTCGCTCAGAAATTCTTATAAATTCCAAAAAGTTGTTTTGTGGAGTATCAAGACTTTTGGAGTTGTGCAGAATAGGTTTCCAACGTTTGCTCCTTTTCCAGCCAGAATCCCAGCTGTCGGCATTCCCCCTCTTCATGGTAAACCTTGTAAAATAAGAGATAATAGCCATAAGTATTGAGATATAATGTGTAATAACAGCCCATAATGCAATAAATATTGATATAAAAGCATGATGCAAAATGGATGTATCAACTCCCCCAAGCTTAGACCTCGCTTGTCCTCAAGCGGAAGCCAATATCGAAAAATATGTCCACATGTTTAGAGATAGAGGTGTCGATAAAAATAAAATACGGACATGAGGGTATCATGATCATTCTTATAACAGCAACATATAAAGATTCCATCATATAATTTCTTATGCTCAAGTAACAATCAATTCACAATATCAAGTATGGTTCACAAACTTCGTTAGGAACTGAGAAACTATAATCTCAGTCATTGAAGCAACCGCAATTTATCATAGCATTAGAAAGAGTCAACAATAGAGCTTTGCAGCAAGTCCACATACTCAACTATCATATAGTCTTCTACAATTGCTAACACTCATGCAATACTTGTGGTTATGGAGTTTCAGACGGACACTGAGAAAGATAGGGGCTTATTGTGTTGCCTCCCAACGTCTTCACCTTTAGATGATGTCAACAATAATAACCCATGCTAACGAACATCCAATTGGATATGTATATCACGATCTTTCAAACACGAGGAGCTTGCCAAAGGATAAAATGAAAAAGGGAAAGGTGTAGATCACCTTGACTCAAGCGTAAAATAAAAGCATAAAGTAAGAACATGAAGTAAAAGATAGGCCCTTCGCAGAGGGAAGCAGAGATTGTCATGCGCTTTTAGGGTTGGATACACAAAATCTTAGTACGAAAGAACGTCACTTTATATGTCACTTGTGTATGGACCTTTATTATGCAGTTCATCGCTTTTATTGCTTCCATAACAAGATCGTATAAATCTTATTTTCTCTGCACTAATAAATCATGCATAATTAGGGAGCAATTTTTATTGCTTGCACTGATGACAACTTACTTGAAGGATCTTACTCAATCCATAGGTAGATATGGTGGACTCTCATGGCAAAACTGGGTTTAAGGGTATTTGGAAGCACAAATAGTATCTCTACTTGGTGCTGGGAATTTGGCTAGCATGAGGGGGAAAGGCAAGCTCAACATGTTCGGAAGGTCAATGACAACATACTTTAACTGAGATGTGAGAAAACATAAACCATTACGTTGTCTTCCTTGTCCACCGTCAACTCTTTTAGCATGTCATACTTAATGAGTGCTCACAATCATAAAAGATGTCCAAGATAGTGTATTTATATGTGAACCTATCTTCCCTTATTACTTCCTATTGATTGCAACGATGACCAAAACTACGTTCATCAACTCGTGAAAACCTTTATGCCTCATACTTTCTATGTGTGAAGTTATTACTATCCATAAGATCAATATGAACTCTTTTATTCTTTTTACTCTTTCTATTTTTCTCAAGACCATAGCAACAAAGCAAAGCCCTTGACTTCAACACTATCTTTATTATAGATAACTCACGGACTTGATTACATAAAGAGATCACTAAGCAAAATTCAAAACTACTTGATAACAAAACTTCAATCTACTAGATCAAGATACTACTAAAAGGATCGAACTAAATAAAGCGGTAAAAATAGGAGTGTGATGGTGATATGATACCGGGGCACCTCCCCCAAGCTTGGCAGTTGCCAAGGGGAGTGCCCATACCCATGTGATTATGTCCTCGGAAGTGATGGAGGTGGTGATGATGACGGTGGAGTTGTTGCATTTTTCTTCTCTAGCTTGCGTCTGAGGCTAAAATTTTCCTCCCTCAGATCCTCATTCCCGAGATCAAGTTTCATTATCTTCTTGCAGAGTGCTGCCTTGTTGTCCTACAAAAAATGTGGTGGAATAGATTGGACCTTAGGGAGGCTTGACTACTTGAACTCCACATGCATATCACCAGGTTGAGGTAGTGGATCGTCCTCTTCCTCGGAGCTTGTATCCTCCTTCCCCTTTGGGTCATAGTCTTCTTCTTCCTCCGTGGTCCAACCATAATGTTCCACATGCCCATATACTTTTGGGTTTGCGATATAATCAGCCATGTAGCTCTCCCCCTCCGAATCTTGGGATGGCATCTCGTTCCAAATCTGCAACAGGAACAACTCGGAATGAAAACAGAGGATATTTGCGTGATACGATGGTAAAAACCTCCAAGGGTATATATAATGAATTTTTACGGACCAAAATACGTAATATGCAAGAAAAACAGAGTCCAGGAGGCACGCGAGGTGCCCACGAGACAGGGGGGCGCGCCCTACAGGGGGGCACCCTCCTCTCTCGTTGGAGCCTTGTGTCCCTTTCGGACTACTTCTTTCTTCCTAAAATTCTTAAATAATCCAAAACTGATAAAAATTGCCATTGGAGTTGTTTTGGAGTCGGTTTACTTACCGTACCACGTACCTATGCCTTTTCGGAGTCTGGAACGTTCTGGAAAGTGTCCCTTATGTATTCCTCAGGGTTTACGGTTTCAATAATATTAGTTTCAACATTGATAGGATTACCTGACATATAGTGTTTAATTCTTTGACCGTTTACCACCCTCGGACTTGTGCCTTCGAAGTTGTTGATTTTTATGGCACCAGAACGATAGACCTCCTCGATAACGTAGGGACCTTCCCATTTAGAGAGAAGCTTTCCTGCAAAAAAATCTTAAACGAGAGTTGAATAATAACACATAATCTCCTACGTTAAACTCACGCTTTTGTATCCTCCTATCATGCCAGCATTTGACTTTTTCTTTGAATAGCTTGGCATTCTCATAAGCTTGGGTTCTCCACTCATCGAGTGAGCTAATATCAAATAACCTCTTCTCACCGGCAAGCTTGAAGTCATAATTGAGCTCTTTAATAGCCCAATATGCTTTATGTTCAAGTTCAAGAGGCAAATGGCATGCTTTTCCATAAACCATCTTATACGGAGACATACCCATAGGATTTTTGTATGCAGTTCTATAGGCCCATAATGCATCATCAAGTTTTTTGGACCAATTATTTCTAGATGTATTAACAGTCTTTTGCAAAATTAATTTGAGCTCTCTATTGCTCAACTCTACTTGACCACTAGACTGCGGATGATAAGGAGACGCTATTCTATCATTGACATCATACTTAGCAAGCATCTTACGGAAAGCACCAAGAATAAAATGTGAACCACCATCAGTCATAAGATATCTAGGGACTCCAAACCTTGGAAAAATAACTTCTTTAAGCATTTTAATAGAAGTGTCATGATCAGCACTACTAGCTGGAATAGCTTCTACCCACTTAGTAACATAATCAACAGCAACTAAAATATGTGTATAACCATTAGAGGCAGGAAAAGGTCCCATATAATCAAAGCCTCAGACATCAAATGGTTCAATAACAAGAGAATAATTCATAGGCATTTCTTGACGTCTACTAATGTTACCTATTCTTTGACATTCATCACAAGATAAGACAAACTTACGAGCATCTTTGAAGAGAGTAGGCCAATAAAAACCAGATTGTAGTACCTTGTGTGCAGTTCTATCTCCAGCGTGGTGTCCTCCATAAGATTCAGAGTGACACTTACGTAGAATCTGTTCCTGTTCATGCTCAGGCACACAACGTCTAATAACACCATCTACTCCTTCTTTATAAAGGTGTGGA
Source organism: Triticum aestivum (assembly GCF_018294505.1). Taxonomy (NCBI): domain Eukaryota; kingdom Viridiplantae; phylum Streptophyta; class Magnoliopsida; order Poales; family Poaceae; genus Triticum; species Triticum aestivum. The sequence continues at coordinate 632,317,573 of NC_057804.1, read as the reverse complement.
TCATCCCAGAAGTAATGTCTTAAATCATAAAAGAACTTTTTCTTTTGCTGGTATGTGAAACTAGGCGGTAAATATTTAGCAACAATGTAATTAGCATAATCAGCATACCAGGGAGCAGTACGAGAAGCATTGACGACCCCTAATTGTTCATCAGGAAAGCTATCATTAATAGGCAGTGGGTCATCAAGAACATTCTTTAACCTAGACAAGTTATCTGCAACGGCGTTCTCAACTCCCTTTCTATAAATAATATGCAAGTCAAATTCTTGAAGCAAGAGAAGCCATCTAATGAGTCTAGGCTTAGCATCTTTCTTTTCCATAAGATATTTAATAGCAGCATGATCAGTGTGAATAGTAACTTTAGAATCAACAATATAAGGTCTGAACTTATCACATGCAAACACAACTGCTAAGAACTCTTTTTCGGTAGTAGCATAATTTCTCTGGGCAGTATCAAGAGTCTGACTAGCATACTGGATAACATTCAATATCTTATCAACTCTTTGCCCTAAAATAGCACCAACAGCATAATCACTAGCATCGCACATAATTTCAAAAGGTAAGTTCCAATCAGGAGGCTGAACAATAGGTGCAGTGATCAAAGCTTTCTTAAGCACTTCAAACGCTTCTACACAATCATGATCAAAGACAAAAGGAATATCTTTTTGCAGTAAATTAGTCAGAGGCCTAGAGATCTTAGAGAAGTCCTTAATGAACCTCCTATAAAAACCGGTATGACCAAGGAAACTTCTTATACCTTTTATGTCCTTGGGACATGGCATCTTTTCAATAGCATCAACTTTGGCTTTATCAACTTCAATACCTCTCTCGGAGATCTTGTGCCCCAAGACAATACCATCATTAACCATAAAGTGACACTTTTCCCAATTCAGGACGAGACTAGTGTCTTCGCATCTCTGCAAAACTCGATCAAGGTTGCTCAAACAATCATCAAAAGAGGATCCATAGATGGAGAAGTCATCCATGAATACCTCACAAATCTTTTCGAAAAAAATTAGAGAATATAGCCATCATGCATCTTTGAAAGGTAGCAGGTGCATTACATAAACCAAAAGGCATACGTCTATAAGCAAAAGTACCAAAAGGCCAAGTAAAAGTAGTTTTAGATTGATCCTTTGCTGACACTGGTATCTGAGAGAAACCAGAATAACCATCTAAAAAACAAAAATGTGTGTGTTTGGATAGCCTTTCTAGCATTTGATCATTAAAAGGTAAAGGGTAATGATCTTTCTTGGTAGCTTTATTTAACTTATGGAAATCAATTACCATCCTATAACCTGTAATAATTCTTTGCGGGATCAATTCATCTTTATCATTAGGAACAACGGTAATACCTCCCTTTTTAGGGACACAATGGACAGGGCTTACCCATTCACTATCAGCAATGGGATAAATAATACCTGCCTCAAGGAGCTTTAGTATCTCCTTTCTTACCACTTCCTTCATCTTGGGATTTAATCGTCTTTGAGGATCTCTAACTGGTTTGGCATCGTCCTCCAATGTAATTTTGTGTTGACATAACGTGGAACTAACGCCCTTAAGATCATCCAGAGTATATCCAATAGCTGCTCGGTGCTTCTTCAGGGTTTTCAATAATCTTTATTCTTCTTTCTATGAAAGGTTAGCACTAATAATAATAGGATATATTTCTTTTTTCATCAACATAAGCGTACTTAAGATTATCATGTAATGGTTTGAGTTCAAACACGGGATCACCATTGGGTGGAGGGGAATCCCCAAGAATTTCAATGGGAAGGTTATGTTTCAGCATAGGTTCCTGTTTAAGGAACACTTCATCTATTTCTTCCCTTTCCTTCATAAACATATCGTTTTCATGGTCTAGCAAATATTGTTCTAACGGATCAGTTGGAGGAACCGCAATGGAAGCAAGACTAATAATCTCATCCTTGCTAGGTGGTTCCCTTTCACGAGGTTGTCTACTAAACTTAGCGAAATTAAACTCATGAGACATACCATCTATGCCAACAGTGACAATATTCTTTTCACAATTAATCCTAGCACTGGCAGTATTCAAGAAGGGTCTACCAAAAATAATGGGACCAAAGGCATCTTGTGGGGAAGCAAGAACAAGAAAATCAGCAGGGTATTTAACCTTCCCACACAAAACTTCAACATCTCTAACAATCCCAATAGGTTTAATGGTATCCCTATTAGCAATCTTAATAGTAACATCAATGTCTTCTAATTCAATGGGTGCAATGTCGTGCATAATTTCTTTATATAAATCATAAGGGATAGCGCTAGCACTAGCACCCATATCACATAAACCATGATAACAATGATCTCCTATTTTAACAGAAATAACAGGCATGCCTACGACAGGTCTACGTGTCTTAGTATCAGGTCTAGCAATATTAGCAGTCTCACCACAGAAATAAATAACATGCCCATCTTAGTCCTCATCCAAGAGATCTTTAACCATAGCAATACTAGGTTCAACATTAATTTGCTTAGGAGGTGTATAAGTCCTAGTATTACTCTTATGAACAACAGTCGAATCTTTAGCATGATCCTTTATCCTAACAGGAAAAGGAGGTTTCTCAACATAAGCAGTAGGAACAATAGGATCACTATAGGTAATAGTCTTTTCTTCGACTGTAATAGGTGCAACTACTTTAACTTCAACAGGTGGATTATATTTAAACCACTTCTCTGTAGGGAGATCAACGTGAGTAGCAAAAGATTCACAAAAAGTAGCTACTATCTCAGAGTCAAGTCCATACTTAGCGCTAAATCCACGAAAAACATTGGTATCCATAAAAGATTTAACACAATCGAACTGAGGTGTCATACCTGACTACTTACCATCGTCGGAACCCCAATCTTCAGAATTGCGTTTAATTCTTTCCAATAAGTCCCACTTGAAATCAATAGTCTTCAACATATAAGAACCAGCACAGGAAGTATCGAACAGGTTGCGATTATCAAGAGAAAGCCGAGCATAAAATTTTTGAATAATCATTTCCCGAGAGAGCTCATGATTATAACATTGACTTAAGCCTCCCCCAAGCTTGAGCGATGCTTTCTCCTTCGCGAGGCCAGAAATTATATATGTAATTACGATCACGATGAAGAAGATGCATAGGATAGAACTTCTGGTGAAATTCCAACTTCAATCGCTTATAATTCCAAGATCTCGTATCATCACATAGCCTATACCATGTCAATGCATCTCCCTTCAAAGATAAAGCGAAGACCTTCCTTTTGACAACATCATCGGGAATACCTGCAAGCTTAAATAATCCACAAACTTCATCCACAAAGATAAGGTGTAAATAGGGATGCAATGTTCCATCTCCTGCAAATGGATTAGCTAGGAGTTTCTCTATCATACCCGAAGGAATTTCAAAGTAAATATTTTCATAAGGTTCAGTGGGTTGAGGAGAAACTCTTTGCTCTTCTGGTTGGGGCGAAGATGTCCCAAACAAGCCCCTCAAAGGATTAGTTTCCATAGTGACAAGTAACAGAAAATTTCAGCACACTAAATAAATGTTTCCTTACCAAGTTCCACTCACCAAAAGCGCTACACTCCCCGGCAACGGTGCCAGAAAAGAGTCTTGATGACCCACAAGTGTAGGGGATCTATCGTAGTCCTTTCGATAAGTAAGAGTGCCGAACCCAACGAGGAGCAGAAGGAAATGATAAGCGGTTTTCAGTAAGGTTTTCTGCAAGCACTGAAATTGTAGGTGATAGATAGTTTTGTGATAAGATAAATAGTAACGAGTAACAAGTAAACAAAATAAATAAGGTGCAGCAAGGTGGCCCAATCCTTTATGTAGCAAAGGATAAGCCTGGACAATTTCTAATAATAGTGAAGAAGCTCCCGAGGACACATTGGGAATTATCGTCAAGCTAGTTTTCATCACGCTCATATGATTCACGTTCGGTACTTTGATAATTTGATATGTGGGTGGACCGGAACTTGGGTACTGCTCTTACTTGGACAAGCATCCCACTTATGATTAACCTCTATTGCAAGTGTCCGCAACTACAACAAAAGTATTAAGGTAAACCTAACCATAGCATGAAACATATGGATCCAAAACAGCCCCTAACGAAGCAACGCATAAACTAGGGTTTAAGCTTCTGTCACTCTAGCAACCCATCATCTACTTATTACTTCCCTATGCCCTCCTCTAGGCCCAATAATGGTGAAGTGTCATGTAGTCGACGTTCACATGACACCACTAGAGGATAAGACAACATTCATCTCATCAAAATATCAAACGAATACCAAATTCACATGACTACTAATAGCAAGACTTCACCCATGTCCTCAGGAACAAACTTAACTACTCACAAAGCATATTCATGTTCATAATCAGAGGTGTAATAATATGCATTAAAGATCTGAACATATGATCTTCCACCAAGTAAACCAATAAGTATCAACTACAAGGAGTAATCAACACTACTAGCAACCCACAGGTACCAATTTGTGGTTTTGGATAAAAGATTGGATACAAGAGATTAACTAGGGTTTGAGAGGAGAAGGTGCTGGTGAAGATGTTGATGGAGATTGACCCCATCCCGATGAGAGGATCATTGGTGAAGACGTTGGTGATGATTTCCCCCTCCCGGAGGGAAGTGTCCCCGGCAGAACAGCTCCGCCAGAGCCCTAGATTGATTCTGCCAAGATTCCGCCTCGTGGCGGCAGAGTTTCGTCCCGTAAGCTTGCCCCCGATTTTTTCCAGGGTAAAAGTGATGATATAGCAGAAGATGGACGCCGGAGGCCCACCAGGGGGCCCAAGAGATAGGGGGGCGCGCCCTATAGGGGGGGCGCCCTATAGGGGGGCCCTGTCTCCTGGATAGGGTGTGGGCCCCCTGGCCTATTTCTTTCGCTCAGAAATTCTTATAAATTCCAAAAAGTTGTTTCGTGGAGTATCAGGAGTTTTGGAGTTGTGCAGAATAGGTTTCCAACGTTTGCTCCTTTTCCAGCCAGAATTCCAGCTGCCGGCATTCCCCCTCTTCATGGTAAACCTTGTAAAATAAGAGAGAATAGCCATAAGTATTGAGATATAATGTGTAATAACAGCCCATAATGCAATAAATATTGATATAAAAGCATGATGCAAAATGGACGTATCACCGCCACCCCTCTGTCGGTGTCAAAACCGGCGGCTCTCAGGTAGGGGGGTCCCGAACTGTGCGTCTAAGGCTAATGGTAAAAGGAGGCGGGGGACACATTGTTTACCCAGGTTCGGGCCCTCTCGATGGAGGTAATACCCTACTTCCTGCTTGATTGATCTTGATGATATGAGTATTACAAGAGTTGATCTACCACGAGATCGTAGAGGCTAAACCCTAGAAGCTAGCCTATGGTTATGATTGTTGTTCTTGTCCTACGGACTAAACCCTCCGGTTTATATAGACACCAGAGGGGGCTAGGGTTACACAGAGTCAGTTACAGAGAAAGGAATCTTCATATCCGAATCGCCAACCTTGCCTTCCACGCAAAGGAGAGTCCCATCCGAACACAGGACAAAGTCTTCTGTCTTGTATCTTCATAGCCCAATAGTCTGGCATACGCATATAGTCCGGCTATCCGAGGACCCCTTAATCCAGGACTCCCTCAGTAGCCCCTGAACCAGGCTTTAATGACGATGAGTCCGGCACACAGATTGTCTTCGGTATTGCAAGGCGGGTTCCTCCTCTGAATACTCCAAAGTAGATCTTTAACACAAGAATCGTGTCCGGCTCTACAAAACAAATTCCACACATCACCGTAGAGAGTACAATATTCCACGAATCTAATATAATGACAACTCACAACGTGACATCACGCCACGGCCCGGTCTTCATTCGACCCGTTTTTCCAACCTGCTACTCCATGTTTTGCGAGGCGGTTTTATTGGCATGTCTTGTCGAAGCAGAGATCGTGTCCCCCTATTACGGGATTCTCATCAATACGGACGTGGATAACCCAATCGTTCTGTTGGTATGACTCCTTGGGAATAGGCATGTTTTAGGGCCATGTAGGGGACGTTTGATATTCGTCATCTTTGTAAGGAGGCCGAGACCCGCCTTTCCCTTCTACGCTACCCCTCTCCTCCTCCCACCTCGAGTTCCAACACCCAAGGCTTAACCAGTCACTTCAAACCTCAAGCCATGTCCGCATCCAGCTTTCAAGGCCGGTGGACGGCTTCTTCTGTCACAGAGGAGGATATCGCGAAGCTCAGGGAGGCGAGGTATTTGATAGCGGAGATCCTTCACAGGCTTCTTGCACAAGGGCAGGTCATCTCTACTCCTAGACCCAATGAGAGGGTCGTATTTATCCCTCACTTCCTCCGGGGGCTAGGTTTCTCCCTTCATCCCTTCATTCAAGGGCTCATGTTTTACTACGGACTAGATTGCCACGATCTAGCTCTAGACTCTTTCCTTCACATCTCATCGTTTATTATCACGTGTGAGGCTTTGCTCCGTATCCCTCCACACTTCGGCTTATGGGTCATGACTTTCAATATAAAGCCGAAGATAATAGACGGGAAACACGCAGAGTGTGGAGGTGCTATAATAAGCAAATTGGCCGACATCGCCTGGCCAAAGGGATCCTTTACCGAAGATTCCGGCCTATGGCAACGGGAGTGGTTTTATATCACGGAACCCCGTGGTACAAAGTGGGCGACTTCACCCACCTTTCGATCTAGCCCTCCGCCACAGCTTGCGTCATGGATCAACAAGGGGCTTGATTGGGGATCGCTAGATGAAGTGAAAATACTGCAAAGCCGCATTCGAGACCTTATTAAGAAGGTCGTCGATCTTATCAAGGTAATCCAAGTTATGTTAGTCCGTCGGGTCTTGCCATGCCAGCGTCGACCTCTCCGTATGTGGAAGTTTATCCGGAAGGACCACGAACCATCCAGCGTTTGTTCGGCACAACGCTTGAAGGGATGTATGAGTTATTCTTTGGGTCACGAAAAAGGTGTCCGGACACCACAGAGGACGCCGGCCTCGACTGCAACCACCCGGATTCCCCGGTAAGCACTCAATTTCCGAACACATCTTTAATTCAAGTTTCCCATAACAATATTCTGAGAAACCGTACTCGGCCAGGGTTGGATAAAGAAGGCGGAGAGGATCAGGTGTTCGGCCCCTCTTCCCGAAAACTCAGTGGATCCAGTGTTAACCGGGATGCTGGCTCTGGCGCCTTATCAAGTGTCGTTAAGTGAAGAAAAGGATAGGAGTGGGGAGGTCAAAAGTGACCTTCATACCGGAGGCACGTCACGCACCATACATAGGGAAATCGAAACTCCCGTGTCGGAGGATGAACGGGGAGGAGAATCTAACATTCCCTCCCCCCACGGGAAGAAGAGGGCCGACCCCGAAGACCTGAAGGCAGATGCCTCCAAGCGAGGGAGGGAATCCCTATCGGGGGGCCTGGATTCGGGAGGCGATATTGCCGCACAGTGCCCACAAGGGGGCCAGCCTTTAGTCGTACCGTAAGTGAACAAAGGTGTTTAATAAGCATACCCCGTTCTTTTCCTGTTTGCGAGGGTAATATCTGAAACGTATGTTTTACAGTCTGGCCCATAGCCTCCCTCAACAATCTTCATCCTCGGGGGATCTTCTTCCGGAGATGATGGAGAGCCAAACGCCTCCTCATACTTCCCCGCCCCATAAGGCGGACGACCCCGAGGTGTCATCTCGGAGGATCTCTCCTGATCCGCAAAGGAGGACAAGGCCAGAGGGTGACTCTTCGGCCGCCCGAGGTCCGGGGTATTCGGCTCCTAGAGAGACCAGCAACAAGAGCCCCGGACTATCTGGTATGCAGCCGGACATATTGACGGGTCTTCTGCGACAAGCGCCTATCTCATAGGAACATCGTACCTTGATGGGTGATAACCCACAAGTATAGGGGATCAATTGTAGCCTCTTTCGATAAGTAAGAGTGTCGAACCCAACGAGGAGCTAAAGGTAGAACAAATATTCCCTCAAGTTCTATCGACCACCGATACAACTCTACGCACGCTTGACGTTCGCTTTACCTAGAACAAGTATGAAACTAGAAGTACTTTGTAGGTGTTGTTGGATAGAATTGCAAGATAATAAAAGGCACGTGAATAAAAAGTAGGGGCTGTTTAGATAAAGAAGCAATAAAGTTAGTATAGCGAGTGTGGAAAAGTGGTGGTAGGAGTTGTGAAATTGTCCCTAAGCAATTGACTACTTTACTAGACCGATAGCAAGTTTTATGTGGGGGAGGCATAAGCTAACATACTTTCTCTTCTTGGATCATATGCACTTATGATTGGAACTCTAGCAAGCATCTGCAACTACTAAAGATCATTAAGGTAAAACCCAACCATAGCATTAAAGCATCAAGTCCCCTTTATCCCATATGCCACAACCCCCTTACTCGGGTTTATGCTTCTGTCACTCAAGCAACCCACTATAAGAGAATCATGAACGTATTGCAACACCCTACAGCGGGAATCCCTCACGCTTGCGTGGCACGGAGGGCACAATAGGACAGCAACATAACCACAAGCAAATTAAACCAATCATAGCAATTCATCAACCACCGGTAGGACAACAAAAATCTACTCAGACATCATAGGATGGCAACACATCATTGCATAATAATATGAAGCATAAAGAACCATGTTCAAGTAGAGGGTACAATGGGTTGGGGGAGAGTGGACTGCTGAATATAGAGGGGGGAGGGTGATGGAGATGTTGGTGAAGATGATGGTGGTGTTGGTGTAGATCATGGTGATGATGATGGCCCCCGGCGGTGTTCCGGCACCACCGGAAGTGAGGGGGAGAGAGCCCCCCTTCTTATTCTTCATCCTTGACCTTCTCCCTAGATGGGAGAAGGGTTTCCCCTCTATTCCATGGTCTCCATGGCTTGGGAGGGGCGAGAGCCCCTCCGAGATTTGATCTATCTCTCTGTCTCTCTCTGTTTCTGCGTTCCTGATTCTTCCCTTTCACCGTTTCTTAAATTCTCGGAGATCCGCAACTCTGATTGGGTTGTCCTTTGGATACGATTTCTATCCGGATATTGGCTTTCTTGCGGCGAAAGAAGGGCACCAACCACCTTACGGGGTGGCTACAAGGGTCAGGGGTGCGCCCCCTGCCTCGTGGGCCCCTTGAGCATCGTCTCGTGTTGATTCCACTTCCCAAAATTCACATATATTCCAAAAAAATCTCCGTCTGTTTTTATTCCGTTTGGACTCCGTTTGATATGGGTTTTCTGCGAAACAAAAAACATGCAACAAACAGGAACTGGCACTGGGCACTGGATCAATATGTTAGTCCCAAAAATAGTATAAAAAGTTGCCAAAAGTATATGAAAGTTGAATAATATTGGCATGGAACAATAAAAAATTATAGATACGACAGAGACGTATCAATGGGTACGGTGATTGAGCAAATTTTGTCTGCAAAAAGCGGATTGAATGAGGCTTTTATGAGCCTGCTAAGAGGCTTTGAGGTATGTCATGTGATATTTTTTTAATTGTACCATAAACACAAGGTGCACTGTGTATAATAGCCCCTAATACTCTGGTTACCTTCCAAACGAGGTGATCAGAGGATCAAAAGATAAATAATCTCAGGTAATAATTTTGCCAATTTGTACGGAGGCGGCTGAAGCCCCAGCCATTGCCCGGGCTACCGAATTTACCGAACTGAAGCGGCAACTTCATGTAGCGGATGATGACATCACGCTCGTGAACAAGCGGCTTGACGAGGCGCAAGGTATGTCCTTTGGGCGGTCAATGAGTATAAATAGGAGCATGATGATGGAATTTATAATATGCTTGACTGCAGATGGTGCTGCCGCCGTGGAGACCCTTCGGGCTGAGCTTGCCTGGGCCAAGGAACAAGCTAAGATAAGCCACGCAGCTGCCGAGAAGGCAGTTGGTGAATTAAAAGCCGAACAGGATGCTCATCGCCTGAGTGAGGAGAAAATATCCAACATGGCACTTGAGATAAGGGATGCCGCTAGCCGATATGACCTTCTCGAGAAAGAGAATCAAGCAAAAACGGCTGACCTTGAGAAGGCCTTACATGCGGCAAAGGAAACCCGGTCCAAGGCCAGAGCGGCTCGGGAGCAGATCAGGCAAGTCGGGGAGATCGCGGCTGGGAAGCCCTTTTTATTGTGAACTAAGTTCGGCGATCCGAAGTATGCCCCGCTTGATCAAATGTGGAGTTCTCTAGACGCATATCTAGATTTATCAAAGAGTGCTTCTAATGCGACGTAGTTTTTCCAAGCCCAAGAAGGCCATGAAGCGGAAACTCTTTTTTGGTCGCAGTTTAGCATGCCAAGGCGTTCGTTGCTATTGAATGAACAAATGGCCGAATGGGCCGAGCTCCACAGGATATCCGGACTTGCTATGAAGGCTGTAGTGGACCGGCTGTGGCCTGGGGGAACAACTGCGAATAGTTATTTTGGTTTAGTGCAACAACTTACTCATGCGGTGCCGCATATCGACGCTGTCATGCGGACAATGTGCATAGAGGGTGCACGGATGGCCCTTGCCCGTGTGAAGACGTACTGGGCGAAGATTAAGGCCACCGATATTGCAGTAGGGGGTCCACCCGAGGGCCAGGACACACCAAAGCACTGTTTTGAAGAAGTCTTGGAGGGTGCCCGCTTGATAGAGGGCCAGTGCTCGAAAAATATTATGTTTGAGTAACATGTATCTGAATTGTAAAAACAATGCTTATGATAATGAAGGCTTTGTTTATACTTTTGCCTGAAAAGTATTTTAGTGCCTCATGTGCGGCCGTTTATATATATATATATATATATATACATATATATATATATATATATATATATATATATATCTGTGTGTGTGTGTGTGTGTGTGTCGTCGGCTTCGGCCCCCTCGCGTATAACGCGGGGGTGTTCGGAAAAGCACTTGATCACACTTGACCCAACGTCTTGGTCCATTAAGGAGGTGTTAGTTTGGCGAACTAGGCAATCGGACTATAGAACTTTAACACTTTCACTTAGCCATAGGAGTTTGACGGTGGGGCTACAATATAGCCCCTAGTATGTCCATGTTTATCCGAATACGGTGCATTTACATACATGACCGGGAAACCGGTCCTTCATTAATGTGGAGGAATCGTGAAGATTCCGCTGAGTCATCGAATGGTTAACCAGCTCTCACCTTATCATGGCAGTCAGTTTTCGGCTTTCTCTACTAAGGTGCTCATCCGGATGAGCCAGGGCACAATCGCAGTAGTTCTCCCTTTACCACCTTAGCCGATGGAGCGGAACGTAAGGTGGCAAGCACAGGAGCCAGGCAAACCCAACTATTGACCAAAGGCATGATTCAGAGCTGATGCATATAAGGCCAAAACTCGCGACGCCGAGCACTCCCCAAGGTATTCGGACTTTTTAATATGTACCGGGCTGGATACAGCCCCTGGTAATGAACCCTGAATTCAAGGCACGTGCGGCAATCCGGTGTGTGGAGAGAGTGCCTGTGGTGAGAGTATAGTTCTCAAAGCACACTGCTGGCTGCTTCTATAACATCCATTTCAGTACGGCGAATCGTAAGTTCGCAAATAATGCCGATATCTTTCCTGAGCCTTTTATTTGCCAGGAGGGTATGAAACAACAAGAGATAATAAGAAAAAAAGTTTACACAGGGTCTTAATCTAAAAAGAAACCTTAAAACGGGGCCATGTTGCACGTCTGCGCCTTTGTCTCCATTGTGCAGTGTCCTTGAAGGGTATATCATGATGGCCATCCGTAAAAAAAAGAAAGAACCATGTGAAAGAATCTGGTATGGCCATGGGTATGGTTTATTGGTTTTGATGAACCGTGAATTGTAGCTTCTTGAGTCCGAATAGGGTCAAGTCGGACTATAGACTTCCTACGTGACGGGTGCCCCCAGCGCCACCCAAGGAATGTTGAGTGTATATTTATGTATACAGGACAACATGTATAGTCTTCTTATGGGGCACAAGCTCAGGTTTATCTCAGCTTCTACACACAGTTGTGTGCCGAACACGTTTAGCTATGTCCGCGGTCTTGAGGACCGATGAGCTGCTTGGCTTGAAAAGGCCGCTTCGAGCTTCGGCTACTACAGCCGCTATGTATTCTTTTGTACGAAGAGAACGCTTCGTATTTCCGCTGACCGTGATAACGCCCCGCGGTCCAGGCATCTTGAGTTTGAGATAAGCGTAATGCGGGACTGCATTGAAATGGGCGAAGGCCGTTCGTCCGAGTAGTGCGTGATAGCCACTTTGGAACGGAGCAATGTTGAAGATTAGCTCTTCACTTCGAAAGTTGTCGGGAGAGCCGAAGACAACGTCCAATGTTAGAGAGCCCGTGCAACGGGCCTTTACGCCTGGTATGACAGCTTTAAAGGTAGTGCTGCTTTGCTCGATTCTTGACGGGTCTATCCCCATCTTACGGACAGTGTCTTGATATATCAGATTGAGACTACTGCCGCCGTCCATGAGGACTCGAGTGAGGTGGTATCCATCAATTATTGGGTCGAGCACTAAGGCAGCCGAACCCCCGTGATGGATACTAGTCAGATGATCCCTGCGATCGAAGGTGATCGGACAGGCCGACCATGGGTTGAATTTGGGGGTGACGGGCTCTACAGCGTATACGTCTCGGAGTGCGCGTTTGTGCTCCTTCTTTGGGATATGAGTGACATAAATCATGTTCACTATTTTGACCTCCGGTGGAAATTTCTTCTGTCCCCCTGTATTCGACTGGCGAGATTCGTCCTCGTCTTCGCTTTTGTCCCTTCCTTTTGTGTTCTCCATTGAGCTTGCCGACCTGCTTGAAGACCCAACATTCTCTGTTCGTATGATTAGCTGGCTTGTCGGGGGTGCCATGAATCTGGCAGGACCTGTCTAGAATTTTATCTAGGCCCAATGGACCATCTCTGCTGCCTTTAAGTAATTTTTTTTGTTGACCGGGTCTAGAGCCCCTGAATCCGGCATTTACCGCTATATTGTTTGGGATTTCATCATTGTTTCGACATTTGTTTTTATTGCATCGTGGTTTTCCATTGCCATCCCTGACTTCGGATGTACCAGGATCGTTGGTGCTGCTACGGGCTAACCAGCTGTCCTCTCCCGCATGAAAGCGGGTCGTGAGTGTAGTTAGGGCAGCCATTGTCTTCGGCTTTTCCTGGACGAGGTGTCTGGCTAGCCATTCATCCCGGACACTGTGTTTGAAAGCTGCTAAGGCTTCGGCGTCCGGACAGTCGACGATTTGGTTCTTCTTAGTGAAAAATTGGTTCCAAATCTTACGGGCTGACTCTCCGGGCTATTGGGTTATGTGACTTAGATCGTCTGCATCCGGAGGTCGGACATAGGTCCCTTGGAAATTGGCCCTGAAAGCGTCCTCAAGTTCCTCCCAGCTTCCAATGGAATTTTCGGGGAGGCCTTTCAGCTAGTGTCGAGCTGGTCCTTTTAGCTTGAGGGGTAGGTATTTGATGGCGTGGAGATCATCTCCGCGAGCCATGTGGATGTGAAGAATAAAGTCTTCTATCTAGACCGCAGGGTCTGTCGTTCCGTCGTATGCCTCGATGTTCATGGGTTTAAACCATTCTAGAAATTCATGATACAGCACCTCATCGGTGAAGCATAGGGGGTGCGCGACACCCCTGCATTTGGCTGTGTTGTGGCGTGAGTCCGACGGTTGTAGTGTTCGGTGTTGGTTCCGAACTGGTAGGTGACCGGCATATCTGGTTTGATTTCCATGATCATGTGTGGGAACACGTTCCCTGGATCCGTAGATGGACCTGGTTCTCCTAGCCTTTTTCTCCAGGTCTTCACGTAAATCGTGTTTATGGTCCTAGATTGTGACCTCCCTTCCTTTGTGGGGAGGGGGTGCGGGTTTGTGTGTGGTGTTGTTAGCCGCTCTGTCTCGACCACGAGGTGGTCGGTCTGGTTGATCGGCCGTATTGTTATTCGGTGGTATGGGCGCGATAGCCTCGTCGTCGAATTCAGACAGCAGTTTGCGTTTGGGGTAGCTCTTTGTTTGGCGATTACCGCAATATTTTTCCTTAGTGTCGAGCACTTTGTTCCATCTATCATTGAGCGTATCATGTGCGGCTTTAAGCTGTTACTTCTGCTTCTTGAAGCTCCTCGCGGTGGCGATAAGTCTCTGGTGGTGGCGTTCTTGTTCCAGTTGTTTTTTTGGGACGATGAATGTGTCGTCATCCAGACTGGTTTCCTCTTCAGAGACAGGTTGATAATTGGTGTCTCCGGCTCGCTGTGATCGGACAGTGGCCCCGGACTGTGTTTGCCGTCTCCTTGCTCGTCCTGCTCCATTGCTGGGTCTGCGGGATCTTCATTGTCTTCGGCGTCATCCGAGGTGTTATTCTATCTTGTGCCGGTAACGTTGTTTTTACTATGGCGAGGTTTAGAGCGGCGCCGCTGACGTTGGTGCTTCCGCTGCTTCTCAGGAGGTTTATCCTCAACTGGATCCTTTTTGTCATCGCCATTGTCTTCTTTGGGTGTATCCACCATGTATATATTGTATGAGGAGGTGGCTGTCCAGCGGTCTATGGGTGGTGGTTCCTGTTCTTCTCCAGCATCGTCGTCCATACCGTCGATGTCTACGGAGTCGAAATCAAGTATGTCGGTTAGGTCATCGATAGTGGCTATTAAGTGGGTGCTGGGTGGGTAACGAATTTCCTCGTCGTCCGCTTCCCACTTAAGCCGGACATAGTTCGGCCAAGAATCTCCTGCCAAGGAGAGGGATTTCAATGAGTTTAACACATCGCCTAAGGGTGAGTGTTGGAAGATGTCCGTAGAGCCGAACTCCAAGACCGGCGCCCATTCGGGTTCGATGGGCGCGGATACATGCGGTTAAGAGCCTATGGCCGGAGACGAGTCCGAGGTTCCGATGACACAGGCCTCGCTAGAGGTTGGACCTGTGTTCGGCTCTAACGCTGTTGAGTCTATGGTTTTCGTGGCGGGGTTGAGTTTCCCGTCCTCGGATGGCGCACTCTGCTCTGGATCTAGGGACGGAGCGGTTACAGGTGCTATCTCCTGAGCACCGTCTGATGACAAATCTAGGTCATGCTCATCGTGGCTATAGGGTGCATCTATCATGGGCTCGAATCCGTCAAAGATCATGTCTCCATGGATGTCGGCGGTGTAGTTCAAGCTTCCAAACCTGACCTGATGGCCAGGGGCGTAGCTGTCGATCTGCTCCAGATGGCCAAGTGAGTTGGCCCGCAGTGCGAAGCCGCCGAATACGAAGATTTGTCCAGGGAGAAAATCGCATCCTAGACTACGTTGTTGTAGATGATTGCAGGAGCCATCGAGCCTTATGATGACGACACAATGGAACTCTCAATGAAAGCACCAATGTCGGTGTCAAAACCGGCGGATCTCGGGTAGGGGGTCCCGAACTGTGCGTCTAAGGCTAATGGTAACAGGATTCGGGGGACACAATGTTTACCCAGGTTCGGGCCCTCTCGATGGAAGTAATACCCTACTTCCTGCTTGATTGATCTTGATGATATGAGTATTACAAGAGTTGATCTACCAGGAGATCGTAGAGACTAAACCCTAGAAGCTATTCTATGGTTATGATTGTTGTTCTTGTCCTATGGACTAAACCCTCCAGTTTATATAGACGCCGGAGGGGGCTAGGGTTACACAAAATCGGTTACAGAGAAAGGAATCTTCATATCCGAATCGCCAAGCTTTCCTTCCACGCAAAGGAGAGTCCCATCCGGACAGGGGACGAAGTCTTCTGTCTTGTATCTTCATAGCCCAATAGTCCGGCATACGCATATAGTCCGGCTATCCGAGGATCCCTTAATCCAGGACTCCCTCACCCGTGCCACCCCCGGAGCCTAAGGTGTCGCTGACCAGCCTCGCCCGTCAAAGCCCGCCCTGTCGCCAGCCCGCCCGCCCCGCATAGTAGACACAGGTCGTGGCGGCCGCCCTGCCCGGCCCCATGGCTAGAGCCGTGCCACGCCACCCTGCCCCGCCGCCGGAGCCGCACCGTTGCCGGACGCCCTTCCCCTCGGCCTCCTCAACCCGCGCCCCCTCCCTATGGCCTGTCTCCTCAACCCGCGCCCCCTCCCAATGGTGAGTTTTTGTTTTTTGGTGTTTTTTAGATTTAGTTTAGATTAGTTTAGTTTAGGTTAGGTTAGTTTAGTTTAATTTAGGTTAGATTTAGTTTAGGTTAGTTTGGTTTAATTAGTTAAGGTTTTTTTATGTTTTTTAAGAATAAACAAGAAAGATGAAAAAAAGAAGTAAAAGAAGAAGAGGAAGAAGAAGAAGAAGAAGAGGAAGAAGAAAAAGATGAAAAAAAGAACAATAAGTAGTAGAAGAAGAAGATGAAGAAGGGGAAGAAAGAAGATGAAAAAAAGAAGTAGAAGAAGAAGATGAAAAAAAGAAGTAGGAAAAGTAGAAAAAGAGGTTCGCCGAGTGGTCGAGGGGTCGAGTATCGAGGGGAAAAGGAGTCGAGGGTTTAGGGATCGAGGATCGAGGTGTCGAGGGGTAAAGGGTTGAGGGGTCGAGGATTTTCCATCCCGACCCCGACACCCTGACCCCGACACCCTGACGGTGCGACCCCGACACGACACCCCGACACCATGACCCCGACACAGCACCCCGACCCCGACACAGCACCCTCGACCCCGTAACAGCACCCCGACCCCGAAACGACACCCCCGACACCCTGACCCCAGACACCCTGACCCCCGACACCTTCTGAAAAGGTGCTCTTCGGCCTTCTAGAGGCCGACAGGGTCATATATTTTTGAATTATGAGTTAGGTCATATATTTTTTTTGATTTTGTTATAAAAACATCATATTTGTGTTGAATAGCTGGTTTTAAATGTGTAGTTGTTTCGTCGCTGCGAGGGTCTGGTGTCAACGACCTCCGCCCTTGCGTTCGTGGTGAGCACAAATGACATCTCCTCCTCGCCCCTTCATTTGCTATGTTCCGATCTTTGAGCCGATGATACTTGCTAGCTATAGGTGTCTTCAATCATCAGTATGCGTGACCACTATGCATCTTCTGTTCGAAAGGGTTACATCTATAAATATGCATGTATTTGCATATTTATAATTATGATTCTCTCGAATTGTCTAACGTTATCCATGGACAGCCCGAGTATGTGTAGATTGGGTTCGTTTTCCCATATGCTCTGCTCCGTATCCGATGCAGAATTTCGTCAGTGCCTCCCTGTTGTTCTCTGGGTATACATCCTCTCTACTTATAGCCGAGATGTGTATCAGAAGAACAACGGGGTGGTGCTGCCGAATTTTTGCGTTGGATCTAGAGCAGAGTATGGGAAAACAAACCCAATCTAGACATACTCGGGTGGGATTAGGACCTATCTTTACCTATTAGCATCTATGTTGCATGGACTTAATAAAAGTGAAAAACTCCACTAACTGATGAATATATACATGCTGATATATATATATATATATATATATATATATATATATATATATATATATTTCTTATGTGTCCAGTAGCTAGGCAAGATGAGTGGTCGTGTGGATGTACACCGGTCACACTAGTCATAAAGACATGACCAATGAATGGTTAACAAAAACCAAGGGGTTTGTGAGAGCCGCATTTCCAAATGGCCAGAGGACAACCTGGTACCCCTGTGTCGGGTGCAACAATTGGCACAAGAGGAGAGAGGATGAAATGGGCAAACACCTGCAGAAGAGGGGTTTTACGCCAGGTTATATGGTGTGGACATTTCATGGCGAGTCTGCCCAACGTGCCAGAGCTGAGGTGCTTCATCGTCGCACCGACGAGCATGGTACCGGGATGGAAGACATGGTGCAAGACTTTGACGATGCTCGGGATTCGGAGATGAGATGGAGGAATCTACAAAGGCCTTCAATGAAATGTTGGAGTCTTCAAAACGTCCTCTCCACAAGCACACTGAGCTTTGTCAGCTGGATGCCATCTCACAAATAATGGCTCTGAAGGCTCAATTCAACTTGGGCAGAGAATGCTACAACGGGATGATGACAGTATTTGGACGTTTTCTACCCAAAGGCCCTGTACTACCTGCAAACTTGTACGAGTCAGACAAAATCCTCCGTGCTCTTAAGATGCCCTATGAGAAGATACATGCCTATGAGAAAGGATGTGCCTTATTTAGGCTTCAGTATGCGGACTTGAACTATTGTCCCATTTGCAAGTCATCCAGGTATGTTGTGGTAGACAACGATATGGGTGAGAAGACGCAGACCAAAATCCCCGTTAATGTTCTTTGGTACATGCCAATCGTACCAAGACTTCAATGTCTTTTCATGGTCGAAGAGACGACCAGACAGATGACATGGCACAAAACGAGCAAAAGAACCCAACTAGATGTAGATGGGAAGCTGATGATGGTGCACACATCGGATGGTGAAGCGTGGAAGCGGTTCAATGCATTATATGTGGAAAAAGCGGCAGATCCAAGGCATCCGCGAGTCGCCATCAGAACGGATGAGTTCAGTGTGTTTGGTCTGATGGCAGCCCAATATAGGGCAGATTATGCAAATAAAGAACATTTTCCTGACGTTGATAATTCCATGGCCCAACTATCCAGGGAAGAATATGAATGTGTACATGCAGCTGCTTAAGGACGAATTGCAAGAAGCTTGGGATAATGGGTTCAAGACATACGACGCCTTTAGCAAACAAAACTTCATAATGCGTGTCTGGTACATGTACTCGACGCATGACTTTCTAGCGTATGCGCTATTCGTTGGCTGGTGTGTGCATGGAAGGTTCCCGTGCCCCACATGCAAGGGAGCTCTTGAGTTTCGTTGGCTTCAGGCCGGTCACAAGTTTTCTTGCTTTGACTTGCATAGACAGTTCTTGTATCCTCGCCATATGTTCAGGAAAGACAAGAAGAACTTCATCAAAGGTAGAGTTGTCAAAAACTCTGCACCACCTGCGTTGACAGGACAAGAGACCCTGGATCAGTTAAATGCTCTCGAGCCAGATCTAGAGCATCCAAGGTATTTCAAGGGGTATAATTCAAAACATGTCTGGACTCACAAGACATGGTTGTAGGATCTGCCTTACTTCAAAGACCTCCTTTGCCCACACAACATCGACGTGATGCACACTGAAAAGAATATAGCCGGGGCACTTTTTGGTACATTGTTTGGCATAGAGGGGAAGTCAAAGGACAATACAAAGGCTAGAGTCGATCTGGAGGCGCTATGTGATAGATGGTGACAAAACATGCAACCACCAAAAGGAAAGCAAAATTGGACAAAGCCAAAGGCATGGTTCAACCTTGGAAGGCCAACTATGAGGGAAATTATCTTGTGAGTGAAAATGCAGTTGATGTTCCCCGATGGGTATGCAGCGAATCTAAAGAGGGGAGCGAGTCTTGAAAAATTAAAAATATTTGGTCTCAAGAGTCATGATTGGCACATATGGATTGAGCGGGTAATGCCGGTGATGTTGTGTGGCTTCATCCCTGGGGATGAATAGCTAGTACTGGCAGAGATGAGCTATTTCTTCCGTGTTATTTATGCGAAAGAACTATCTCCTGGCCTGCTAGAAGAAATGGAAGAGTTGGCGCCGAAGTTGATCTGCAAGTTAGAGAAGATCTTTCCGCCGGGCTTCTTTAATCCAATGCAGCACTTGATTTTGCATCTCCCAATCGAGGCAAGATTGGGGGGGCTGTGCAAAATCGTTGGTGCTACGCAACTAAGAGGATGCAGAAGATGCTTCAAGCAAAATGTAAAAATAAACATAGAATTGAAGCATCGATGGCCGAGGCATTCATTACTGAGGAGGCGGCAAACTTCGTGACAGCACACTACGAAGCCAAAAATCATCATTTGCATAATCTGAATCCTCAGTACAATGTTGGCGACCCTAAAAAGGGTGGATCCAACCTCAGCCTATTCAAAGGGAATCTCACACTAGCCGGCGCTTCTAATTCCTTAATGTTGGATGTCAAAGAATGGCGGACCGTTTTGTTGTATATCTTGAACAACCTAACAGAAGTGCGGCCGTACATCGAGTAAGTTCTTGGTACATTGTTTCGCAACTTCTAATACCTTTGGACTGCTCTTATTCCTGGATATATTTGATACAGCCGATATGTCGCCAAATTCTCATATGGAGCAGTGATCCAAAAGGATTCCGTCAAAGAGTATGAGCTTCTGGCAAAGCATGGAGGCCGCTATCCCGGTTTCCTCTCTTGTTTCAAACAAACAGTAAATTCCATTAGACCATTTCATTTCTTCGTCTAATTTGCGGCGAATGCAACAATCCTTTTGTATTAAACTTGTAGGCTAATTCAGAGTTTATGGACGCCGAATTGAGACAAGTCGCTAATAATTTTGACTTTAATGTCTGTTCATTTGACAAATACGACATCAATGGGTATCGCTTTCGTACCTATGGCAAAGAGCTATCTATGGCCGACCGAATGTCTACAAATTGTTGTGTCCCTACTATCGGCCAAGGAGATACCAAGTATTATGAAAGAGATGAAGCAATTTATGAACTTCAATTCTATGGTGCAAACCCACCAAATGTCGTAGTCTTCAAATGTTATTGGTTCCAGTGGAAGGAGACTAGAAGGACTCATGTAGGGCTAGTGGAAATCAAACAAAGCACCCATTTGGATGTTCCCGATGTCTATATTACGGCTCAACGGGCAACCCAAGTTTTCTATCTACCGTGGGCCTTTCAAGGTGATCCAAATCTCGATGGTTGGGATGTCGTTTATGAAGTGCCGCCACGTGTTAGACCACCTCCCCCCAATGAAGAGGATTATGAACCTCACATTAACCCAGACACATATGAAGGAGAATTCTTCCAAGAAACACGTCTTTCCAAAAAAAAATCAAGAACCGCTCTACGTCACCCCAGAACATTGAAGTAAATAGTGACAGTGAATCTGACTTCACCCCTGAGCCGAAAGAAGAAGAGACGGAACAAGAAGAGGTTATTGATGTGGATGACCTGTCAATGCTTGACCGATTACATAAAGGAGGCCTTCCACATGTTGATGCATTTATTGATGATGATGATGATGATGATGATGATGATGAGCATGTCATTACTGATAGTGATGATGATGCATTTATTGATCTCGGAGCATTTATAGACGATGAAGAGTAATATTAGTAATGTCAGGTATTCAATTATTATTATGTACACACACATATATATATATATATATATATATATATATATATTATTAATTAGTTCATGTTGTTAGGTATTCAATTTTTATTATATTCATGATGATGATACACTTAAATTATATACATATTATTCATGTCAGGTATGCAATTTTTTTATGTTGTACTAATTTCGTTTACTCTTTATCATTGCAGGTGTTGATTGATGGTGGGCGCGGGTCGAGAGTGCTCCAAGCCTTCTTCCTCGGCGCGTGCTGGGAGGTTCCTTGCATTCCACCCCAGCACCTCCGGAGAGCACTGCTAGATAGTATGCAGACACCACCGGCGGGTGCTTCTTCTTCGGCCGGGAGAGATCGGGGGAAGACGAAGAGGGGTGCTAGAGGTTGATGTGGCGGCGGGAGAGGTAGGAAGGATGCTGCGCCTTCCTCGTCGCCACCCCCAGTTGATTCCCCCGACCACAGGACTGCTCTGTCTGACATGGACCCGTCTTGGACTCCGGTCCACGAGCCTCATACCGACGAGTCTCGAGCCGCCGAGCCTTCGTCCCACGAGAATCGGGCCAAAGAGCCTTCGCCCCAGGAGACTCCGGTCCCAGAGTCTTTGTCCCAAGGGGCTCCGGAGGCTAGTGGCCATACTGATGGTGGCAAGGACATCTTTTCTAATGATAGCTATAGTGAGGGCGAGCTGGTTGAGGGGGGCAAGAAGGTACCATTGTGGGGGTACAAAGCTCCCGCCCGTGCCGGTGACCCATGAGCAGAGGTGGTTGATTGCGCCTAATGGGGAGAAGTAAGTGCATTTACTCTTTTTTAACCTTTTGCCTTCACGTTCTTCAAATTAATATCTAATGCGTTGACCTTGTCATACTGCAGGGGCTGGACACACGCCCGTGGTGTCCACATGCCCAACCAGGTCCTTGGTGTGCTTTGCCGCCAGAACTTCCCATGGTGGGTCACGTTGCCCAGTGAGGTTCAGGTTCCATAGCTAGCACTTAGCTGGGATCTGCACTTGGCTGCCTCGGCCCCGCCGGAGGTGAGGGTCGACGGTTTCTTGTGCGAGACGATGGCCGACATTGTGATCCAGATGTTTTGGGTAATTTCTCCTTTACAGAATTAAAAATCAACAGTAACTAGTGATTGTATACTAATCAGTGCTGTCTTGTTTGATTGCAGACATTCCACAGGTGTCTTGAGGAACACGAGGAGGTCTCGGCTATGGTTGTCGAAGCCGAGTGCAAGCGCCTACTTCAAAACTTACGGCACGAGGCTTGGGTGCATGCTATTCGAGACTACTACGCCTCGACTAACATTAAGAGGTCCAAGGCGAAGTGTCGAGTCAAGTTTCTGAGTAAGGAGAAGTACATGAAGGTAATTACCTATTCTTAAGGCCTTGTACTTAGTTTTCTTGATTTGATTCGTAGGCGTAGCGCTGAAATTTCTCTTGACTAACTTAGGTGCCCCCGAGTTGGTGTGCGGATAGGATGGACTGTTGGGAGGCATTGGTGGATGAGTGGTGCTCTCCCCAATGGCTAGCCGAGCACAACAAGGCCAAGGATAGGTGTGCCCAAATGCAAGGTGTGCCACGCCATCAAGGGAGCTCCAACCTGTTTGAGTACAGGGATAACTAGGTATGTGGTTTGCTTCATGATTCATGCAATTTCATTCTTCATGATAGGTTGAGCACTTAACTAATATTTTGTTCCTCTCTTTTAGGCGCAACACAACAAGAAGGAGGTGCCATCATTGTTCGACCTCTATGCCATGGCCCATTCTGCCCCGTACAAGAAGGCCAAGGCATTCTCTGAGTCTGACCTCGATCATCCAGAGAGCTTCACCAACATCTCCTCCCACCACAAGCTCATGAGGTACAGAGACGAGGGGAAGACGAGGAAAGGGGAGGACTTTAACCCGAGCTAGAGTCCTTTTGATTTAGAGTTGGTGATGATATCAGGTGGCAGGAGGTCCCATGGCTCGGCAGCCATTGGGGATGGACTGATACGTTGTCCTAGAACTCTCCCGGAGATCAAGAAGCTCCAGACGAGCTCCGATCCTGAGATAAGGCTTCGTGCACGGCCAATGGAGCTCGCCATCGAATCTAGGGCCCAGGAGCTTCTAGCGGAGGCAAACAGGCAGGCGGCAGAGAGGGAGAGGGACATGGAGGAGAGGACGACTAGTCTATTGGAGGAGGAGAGGAACCAGAACAACGCGTCTCACCGGGCCCTATACGAGCTCCTCGTGGTAAGTTTCTCCTGCATATTGGCCAAATCATGCAGTAATGTTCGTTTCATTACTAACTAATATGACTAACTCATGAAAACCAAATGTCCAGTCCGTGTGCCAGAGCAACGGTCAGACCCCTCCGCCGATGCCCCACATTGGTATTAGCGCCCACGGTGAGTTTCATTTCAATGGTCATTAGTTACTAGTATTCACATTTGAGTTGCATCATGCTAACGAGACACTGCAAATAATCTTTGGTGCAGCATGCCTCCCGACAAGCATCGGCCGATCCTTCTACGTCTGCCACTGGCGCAACTCCGACCGGTCATTCACCTCCGTGATGATGGTATGTTTTCCCAAGTGTTTTTCTTAACAAATGCATACTTAGCTTAAGAAATGACCTATTTAGCTAAAAAATGGCAAAAACTACCTAGGATAGGTCAATAATGATCTATACTTAGCTTAGCTAGTTCATTTATTACATATTTAGCTTACTTAGGTAAAAATGGCATGATGACCTTGGTTTAACTCCAAACTGTCACATAATTAGTTTATTTTCCTACAAAATGACAAAATAACCTTACCTAGCTCCAAAATGATCGATTTTAACTAGGATAGCTCTAAAATGACCTACACTTACCATTTTGTCCTCCAAAATGAATAAATAGGCTTAGTTAGCTCAAAAATGGCATAACTACCTAGGTTAGCTCAAAAATGACCTATACTTAGCTTCTTTTGTTCATTTATGACATACTTAACATACTTAGGTCAAAAATGGCATAATAACCTTGGTTTAGCTCTAAACTGTCATATCATTAGTTTATTTTCCTCCAAAATGACAAAATAACCTTACCTAGCTCCAAAATGACCGATTTTAACTAGGATAGCTCTACAATGACCTACACTTACCATTTTGTCCTCCAAAATGAATAAATATGCTTAGTTAGCTCAAAAATGGCATAACTACCTAGGTTAGTTCAAAAATGACCTATACTTAGCTTCTTTAGTTCATTTATGACATACTTAGCACACTTAGGTCAAAAATGGCATAATAATCTTGGTTACCTCCAAAATAACATATACTTAGCTTATTGTCCTTGAAAATGACATGATAACCTTACTTAGCTCCAAAATGACCTATTACCTAGGTTAGCTCTAAAAGGACCTACACTTAGCATTTTTTTCCTCCAAAATGACTTAATATGCTTAGTTAGCTACAAAATGGCATAATTACCTAGGTTACCTGAGCTAGAAGGAGAAGAAGAAGAAGAAGAGCTCTTCTTTTTCTTCTGCTTCTAACTTCCTTCTTTCCCAATTTGCAAATTTTCTTTAGATCACAAAAGCTTGCGTTGATGGAGTCTACTCTTCTCCTTGTCCTTCCTTTTTGTTTTCATTTTGTAGGATGAACAATGTTAAACTTGGTGCCTATATATGTATGTATGCATGAGACCATTTTATATATGCTTGTTGTTGGATATGGACCTATATGCGCTTGTTGTTGGATATGTTGGATATTGATGCGTCTCCAACGCATCTAATTTTTCAAACTCTTTTGACCTTGTTTTGGACTCTAATTTGCATGATTTGGATGGAACTAACCCGGACTGACGTTGTTTTCAGCAGAATTGCCATGGTGTTATTTTTGTGCAGAAATAAAAGTTCTAGGAATGACCTGAAACTTCACGGAGACACTTTTTGAAATTAATAAAAATATTGGCGAAAGAATCAGCTGAAGGAGGCCCACACCCTGTCCACGAGGTGGGGGCACGCCCTACCCACCTAGGCGCGCCCTCCTGCCTCGTGGCCCCCCTGGACCTCCACCGACCTCAACTCCAACTCCATATATTCACGTTCGGGGAGAAAAAAATCAGAGAGAAGGATTTATTGCGTTTTACAATACGGAGCCGCCGCCAAGCCATGTTCTTCCTCGGGAAGGCTGATCTGGAATCCGTTCGGGGCTCTGGAGAGGGGAATCCGCGGCCATTGTCATCATCAACCATCCTCCATCACCAATTTCATGATACTCACCGCCGTGTGTGAGTAATCCCATCGTAGGCTTGCTGGACGGGCACGACAATTTTATCCTAGGATTTTCATTGTTGATGCCCCCCGGGGGTCACCGATGGATCCATTTTATATTTTCTCCCAAGAGATTACTTCCTCTGACGTCCCTCCTAAGCCGCGGGGGGGGGGGGGGGGGGGGGGGGTACGCCGCCCTCGACCATCCATATGGTTCACGCAAAACCGGCTTTGTTTTCACATGATTGCTATCAGAGGAATCTGATTTGCAGCTTCAACAATCAAAAGGACGCGGAAGCACAGACAAGTATTAAACACAAGCCGGACGAAAAATCAAGCAGAGGATATCAGAGCAATTTCCCCGTTGCAGATAAGGTTTATGTCACAATGGCACAAATATTCACGACGTTAATGCACACTTTGAGCTAGTAGCAAAAGCTTGAGAACAGAGCACGACAATCAGTGGATGTTTTTCTTCATTTTTCATCTTGCGGGGTATCGTAGTGGGAGCTGACGACCAGCTGCACCAGCACGGAACCCATATAGAAGATAACAGAGCAGGACAATGACATGTCCCCTGTATACAAAGTCAACTGAAACAATGCTGTACAGGAATAGTACTTGTATACACACAATAACCGTTGTATGATTGGCTTCCAGCGAGCAATCAGACTAGTAAAAAGAAGACGATGCCCGAGAAGAATAATTCCGACATACATTCGACGGGAACTACCAAGCTCACCGGAACGACCACTGTATCTCCTCGAGAGTTCTTCCCTTGGTCTCCGGCACCCAGAGGATGATGAACACGAGCGTGAACGCGCTCACGAGCGTGTAGCACACAAAGGTACCTGTCGAGATTGTAAACAAACAGAAACGATCTCTGTCAGGTCCGTGTCGCGGGTCCATAATTCTACTTGAGGGAAGAGGGAGAGTGTGAACCTCCAGCACTCCAGCTGAGCACTAAGTTTGCTGTCATTGTTATCCCAAAGGAGGTCAGCCAGTTGGCGAGCGTTGCGAAGCTTCCCGCCAGGCTCTTGATGCTAACCGGCAGGATCTACAAACACATAAAAAGCACAGAGGTATGGTTATGTGAATGCTCCTGTGACATGCCTAAACCACATTACTTATGAGCCATGGTGCTGGTATACAGTGTGAAGGTTCACTATACCTCGGACATTATGACCCACGGAATGGCGCCCATACCGAAGGAGAAAGTGATTACACAAGCCTGAACAAGTGTCAGGTTAGTATTTCTGGCAGAGCTCATGGATCTGCGATGTAAATTTTCAGACCAAACAATCTAGTTGGTGGATGGACATACCACAATAGCAAGCACGGCGATCATGCTTAATATGTAATACATGTCAGAATCTTGTGGAACGTTGTCCTGGAACAAATTAATCATGGTAATATAAGAATGTCATTCAGCACAAGAGGCCCTGTGACAATATCACCAATAAAAAAAATCCCCATCCACGTAATAGACTATTATAAGGGTGTTAGTATATCCGTATACTAAACAATAACAACAATAAAGCCTTTAGTCCTAAAGAAGTTGGGGTAGGCTACAGCTGAAACCCGTAAGATCTCAAAACAAACTCATGGTTCTGGCACATGGATAGCTAACTTCCACGCACCTCTGTCCATGGCTAGTTCTTTGGAACCCTATGGTAAAGAAACCTGAAAATACCTTGAGAAAAAATATGACGGCAACCACAAGAAGGCTTAGAGTCATCCCGGCAGAAGAGATCTGGAAGTTGAAGCGAGAGCTAAATTATAGTTAGAGACAAGTAACAATCTGGTTTCACAGAGAGGAGGAAGTTACAATAAGTAGGATCCGTCTGCCAGCTCTGTCGAGTAACCAGGTTGTAATTCCAGTGGCAAGAACCTGATGATAAATGATGTCAGCAGCTTAATGTGAACTACTAAGAAACAAGAAATGATCTATCAAGTTGCACACCATAATAGCTCCAAGTCCACATGCGGCCAAGTTGCCGTTTGTAAGACCTGAAGAGCTTCTCATGTTAAATACAGAAGATAAAATTGACTATAATATAAAACTACAATATTGCGCTGAAGGAAATTTAATGACCAAATTGTGCAACTTGCCTGCAGCTTTGAAGATGCTGCCTGCATAAGACAGTATAGCGCTGATCCCGCTTAGCTGTTGCAGTACAAGCAGGCCAATTCCTAGCTGCCAGGTTGTACCACAATCGTGATTACAAAATGCAATTGTGAATTTTGGTATGAAATAAACCAGCAAGTCAAGGAAGTTACTATCAGGGGCATGCGGAATTTCTTTTGATTTAACTCTTGGAAACGGATTGCCGTCCTTTTGTTTGCTGATGCTACCGCTATCTGCGTAATTTGCAGATTATTAAAGCAAGCAAACATTGGTGACTAAGCTTAAAGTACGTCACACAGAGAGATTTGTAGTTGGTCAGACCAGAAGAACGAAAAAGGAAGGTGCTTGCCTTTATATCATTCACTTCTGAGGTGATGTCGGTCTCAGATCCTCTCAAAACTTGTAGAGAGGCTTCGAAATCATCCATCTTGTTCATCTTTGCCTAGAGATTGATACACAGGAGTGGTTAATGAAAGTTTCATACTGACGCAGCACTTTGTATAAATTTGTGTATACAAACCAGCCATCTTGGAGATTCTGGAATGAAGAATAGGCCAGGTATCAATATTGTGCATGGCAAGGTTCCTAGAAGAATGGCAACCCAGAGATTTGAATCAGAATTAGTCAGGGGTCAGAAACTAAAAGCATACACATTCACTTAAGCTCATGAAGTACTAGCGAAATCAGCATATAAATTACTAACACGACAACTTTTCCTTCAAAAGCTTAAACAGAAACATTTGCCTAGGATATCAGGATTCTAGTCATATTTGTCAACATGGCATTTACTGTTACCGATCTTGTGAACTTAAATATCAGAGATTAAGTGAAAATTATTTCGCAAAAAAAGAGGTTAAGTGAAAATTGACAGTGAAAACAACAAAGTTTAGTAACACGTCAGCACTTAGTTATGTTACCTATCAATGCAAGCATCCTCCAAGAAACAAACATCCCTAGCACATAGGCCAACATCATCCCCGTTGTTACAGACAACTGCAGAATGAACAATTGCACAAGCTAATAGGTCTTTGCTTGACAAGAAGACAAGATGCACGGGAGGATAGGCCTACCGGGTTCACAGAGCCCAGAGCGCCCCTCTTGTTCCGAGGAGAAATCTCTGCTATGTATACAGGCACCTGTTATCACATAACTCACAGGTCAAGACCAAGTATTTTAACTAGTCCAAGATTCTTTGGATAACAAATAAACTTCACAATGGGATGGTCAACTTTGCTCCCACAATACTGACATCCTGTTGATCTTTTTCTTTTCTTTGAACAACTTAATCAGGTAGATGCGTGCATAGATCTTCTATATGGCATAAAAAAGCAGGCACAGAGTGTTGTTAAACGAACCGTGTAGGATATGATACCAACTCCGAATCCTTCAAGCAATCGCCCTATATACAGAAACGTAGTGTCCTGTAAAACAAACGCCGGCAAGTGTCAGGTTCAGAAGCAGCAAATGGTGAAACTAAGCTCCGGAAAAAAGGTATCGTCGTACTTTTGCCAAGGAGATGGCAAGCCAACCGATGATGTTAGGAATAGCAGCAATCATCAACGCCTGGAAAATCAGTTCAGAACCTTGTTAGAACTCAAGAGCAGATCATCAGTTCAGTTAGCTACTGAAACGTCGAAGTATGACACTGCAATGAGAGATTTTAGCAATACACCACCACAATTGGGGCCGACTTTGCAGCTTTTGGCAAACCAAAAAAAAAAACTGTAATATTTCTGCCAGAAGCAGTGATGGCTTGCTTAACGGACTGTGACGTTCTTTCTGACGCGTGGGGCGACGACGGCCGGGACCAAACACCTGTTCTGACATTTCCACAAACACCTCGCGTGTTCGCCAGCGCATCCCTCTGGCCCGCGCACTCCAGCTGCGGCGGCTCGGCTCCCGTGCGTACCCCTGGCTAGCTCCCGGGGAGGGACACCGGACGGAACCCGGCGCGGCGCGGCGCGGCGCAGCTTGTCCGTCCGCGGCGGCGAAATGCCACTACTCCTCTTCCTCCACTGTACTTACAGTAGCTAGGAGCAGTAACTGCGCATGGAAAAAGAAGACAGGCAGGCTAAGTAAAAAAAATCTCACCCCTTTGTGGCCAACGTGCTCCACCATCTGGCCGCTGGCGACGGCCCCCGCCATGGCGCCGATGTTGCAGAGCGAGCCGAACACGGAGAACTGCCACGCACAGCCACGGCGTCGTCAGCCACGCACTGAGGCCCCTGGCCGAGCGTTAGCCAAGCCAGCGAGGCGGCCGGCCGCAACAGAGGTAGTAGTACTACAGTAGTAAGACAATGGAAGGGGGATCCCGACCTCGGAGATGGAGAGGCTGAGGTCGCGGGTGATGGCGTCCTGCGTCGGCGAGGAGAAGCCGCCGGTGAAGCCGAACTGGATGGGGCCGAGCGCGACGACGAGCGTGCAGAGCAAGGCGGAGACGTGGGACTCGCGCCTGGCGTACCACCAGCTCCCCGTGTTCGCCAGCAGCGGCTTCCGCGTGTGCATGTCTTCGTCGCTCTCGTGCCCTCCGCCGTCGCCGTTCATGGCGCCTGCAATGCCCTCGCTCGCTTGCTGATGGACGAGAGAGAGAGAGGTAGGGAGAAGAGGACGCGGCGTTGAGATGGGGAGAGGTAGTTGGGCGGGCTCGTCTCTTGTTTGCTCGGGTCTCTGATGGGATCATGCCCCTACACACTGCCGGACTGCCCGAGCCCCGGTGTCTGCTTGCCACAACTTATTATCGGCCAGCGCAAATGATGGGCACACCAGCACCAGTACTAGCTAGGTGGCACCAATACTTGTGCCTGGGATGGTCCCATTTTGAAATACACACAAATATTTGTTGTTTTTGTGAATAATATGCGCAAATATTTGTGCCTCGAGTAGTCTAATTAAACGAGCACAAAATGTTTGGATGTAAAGAAAGCTGAGGTGGTAAGTGCAACAGTCCAACTAGGAGCAGGGGTTTTCTGCGAAAGTGCACGTTAAGTGGCCTGGGATCCCTTCACTCTAATTTGTATTTTGCACCACGAGGCCAAATTCTATTGTAGTTACTCCTAGTTCATCCCGCCAATCGGTTGCAAAGGGCAATTTAGGGATTTCATGTGAGCCCCACCTGACAAGGGGCAAAAATTCAGGCCTTCTTTGATTTAGAGAAATTTTGTATGAATTTCATAGGATATGATTTCTATAGAAAAAATTTCTTTATAGTCCTTTTGGTTTGTAGGAATGAAATCATATTTCTATGGAGGAATTCTTCCTATCCTTCACATTTCATAGGAAAATAAACATTAGCCTAGACTCAATGAAAAAAAATCATGTAATGTGAATCAAAGGGCATCTCCTTTCCTATTCCTACTCATTGAAATTGAGATACATGTCATCTCATTCCATATGACTTTCCTACTCTTACGATTTTTCATACCCTATGAACTAAAGAAGTCCTCAAACTGCAAAGTGAAAAGTGCGAAAATATCAAATACTCCAATGTAAGTATTGGCAAATTGTCAAAATACGAAATACGAAATATGTATGTGGCAACCGGAATCGTTTTTTGCAAAAATGACACACCTTCCATCCAAATCGCTCGAGCTCGCCATCTTTCTCAGCGCACTATCCAACCACCGGCACCCACGCGCTGCCCATGCCCCTTCCCCGCCCCCGTATCTGGCCGCCGCGCCGCCTCCTTCCCCTGCCGCCACCAAGCGTCGACGCGCGACCCCGCCGCCTACCTTTGGTACACCGCCATGCCTCCCCTGCCACCTAGGCTGCCCCCGGCCTGGACTTTTTCACTGTTTTGACCCATCGGGCAAAGTTTAGCACAATTTGACCCCCTTTTGAAACTTTTTCCGGATCTGACCCAAACCGAGACGCCAACATCCGCGACGTTCTGCTTGCACTGAAAATGCCGCGGTCCGTGGCATTTAGGTCTGGCCCACCTCCCTGGTCCGCCAAGTTGACCGTCCGATGTGGCAAAGGGGTAAACGCCACGACCCTTGGCGTTTACCCCTGGAGATCAGTAAACCGGCCCGAGCTGGCTCGGGTGCAGCCCAACCCACCCCAAGACACAGGAGGCGTCTTCCTCTTCGCGGCGGCGCTTATAGAAGCTCTGCTTCTCTCCTCCCCTCACCCAAATCACCCCCAAATCCGCTATATTCTTCATCAAAAGTGCGGATCTGAGTCCCCCCATCTTCCTTGAGGTATTCTCCACCGGTTCCTCCAATTATTTTTGGTTGGAAACTTTTATTTTTGTGGCATTAATTCATACTTTTTGGAACCCTAGGATTCGTTTTCTTTGCACTTTTTTGAGAAAGGGGAGCCCATGGCTTGGTCATGTGGGTATGATGTATTCTTTAGAAGAGAAGGCATGTGTTTATATGGTTGGATTGAGAAGACAAGGCATTTGTGGTAGGGTTGGGCATTTTAATTTTTGTTGCTATGTATATGGATTTAGATAGATGATTGCTTGAAAGATAATCTAAATAATTTGTGTATTTTGTATGCTTGATTCTCATTGAGATATGGTCATATAATTAGGATGTTATATTGAGATTTTGTTATGTTGTGTTGCCATTGAGATTTTGTCATATATATCTTGACATTGAGATATGTTGCCCCGTGCATTGAGATTTTGTCATATATAGATAATTGGTTTTGTTATGTTGCCATTGAGATATGCATTTATGTTGATGTTGTTATGCCAAATATATGATATGTAGGATGTTATATAGTGTTATGTATGTTTCATTTGTTCATGCTTGATTTGTAGGATGGCGGGTGAACGTTGGTACGACGGTCTTCATAAAGGGTATGACAAAGAGCATCGTGTGGGGGACATTGAGAATCAAGGGGTAAGACTGAATCTATTTGAATTATTGGTTATTACTTATCAGTTTTGCTAGGCACTAACCATTATGCAATGCTATTTTGCAGGAACTAAAACCTATGCGCATGAGGGGTCATAGTGCCCACGACTGGCCGTGCGACGAGCGGTATGAGCCATACTTCGAGAGATTGGGCCTTCTCCTGTTTGTGCTTCATTTCAAGCGACACGCTCCGTCGATCAACCACGGGGCGATGACCGCACTTATTGACCGTTGGAGGCCAGAGACACACTCATTCCACTTGTCATGTTGAGAGATGACCGTGACCTTGGAGGACATGGCGATGATCAGTGGTCTTCCAATCAATGGAGAAGCTTTGACCGGCACCATCGTAACTGCTAATTGGCGAGATCGTGTTGGCCAATTGATAGGTGTTTTCCCCTTGCCTCATGAATAAGGCGAGCGTGACAATGAGAAAGTGTTGCATCATTGGCTCTGAGAGGAGAGAGGAGTAGTATGCCCTCCGAACGCCAATGAGGTTGTTATGCAGCAGCACGCCCGAGCTTATCTGTGGTATATGTTAACGAGGGTAGTGTTCCCAGATTCTACATGTAATAAAGCCAAGTGGATATTCTTGGACCTACTAAGTGACTGGGACCGTAAGTACAGTTGGGGTTCAGGAGCACTAGCATACTTATATCGCCAGGTAATTAGTAACCAAATTGTCAATTTGTTTGCATTTGCAATTTCGCCAACCGCTTATCAACAATTTTTGAATTTGCAGCTCGACGAGGCATGTCGTAGGAAGAAGGGCACATCTGGTATGGGTGGTTTTGTTTGGTGCCTTCAGGTTTGGATGTGGGAGCGGATGCCCGTTGGACGCCCCGAGAAAAACAAGATACCTCCTCAAGGATGGCTCCCACATGACAGGAGGTATGGAGAAGATTCTAGGCGGTTTCCGACCGTCGCCTACTGTTGGGAGATGGCGAATGTGTACACAGGAAGCTCGGTTGCATGATACAAATGCTATATCAACGAGCTGGATATGTTGACTCATAAGCAGGTAATGATAACTTACGTAACATCACAGAGATTGTGATGGAACCGTGTACTTAACTAGTATCATCTTGTGTTGTAGGTCGATTGGATGCCATATGATGCCGATTGTGATTTCCGGATGAACGAGATGTGCACGCGTGACAGGAAGATTTGGCGGGCGAGATGCCCACTGATATGCTTCTATGCTGTCGAGTGGCACTACCCAGACCATGTCGCAAGACAATTTGGGAGAAGGCAAGGGACACCAAGGGATGAGAGTTTCGAGACAAGCCAATGTCTGCATCGGTGAGATAGTTGTAGCTTCGGATATATAGTAGAGCATTATCAAAGACATTTCTTGCTAATGCTTTCATCTTCTACATAATTTGCAGAATTAGTCAAAAGAATAACCCGGAAACTTCTACTTGGGCCATCAAGCACTCTGAGTGGATAGATTTGTGGAATCAAAGAGCGGCCCTAGTGGAGAAGGAAAGAAGACAACATAGTGATTCATTATATGAAGAGCATCTGAAGTGGCTTGCGGGACGTTACCGGTTGAAGCTAAAGCCCAGTTGGAACCGTTCGGAATTGGAAGAGTTGGATCGTGAGAGCGGGTATATGGACTTCAATGTAGAAACGAGAGACAATGAAGGGACACAACTTTACTATGCACAATTACACGACCGAGTGGTATGCTCCACACAATTAGAACCTACTTCGAGTGCATTTAAATGTACTTCGAAGATAATTTTCGTGATCTTCATTTTGCAGGGCATGGAGTTATTGCATTGTGTTAATGAGGCTGGTGTAGCACTTGGTGAAGATGAGGGAAGTGGTGTTGGAAATATGCCCTAGAGGCAATAATAAAATGGTTATTATTGTATTTCCTTGTTCATGATAATTGTCTATTATTCATGCTATAATTGTATTGACCGGAAACCGCAATACATGTGTGAATACATAGACCACAACATGTCCCTAGTGAGCCTCTAGTTGACTAGCTCGTTGATCAACAGATGGTCATGGTTTCCTGACCATGGGCATTGGATGTCATTGATAACGAGATCACATCATTAGGAGAATGATGTGATAGACAAGACCCAATCCTAAGCATAGCAGAAGATCGTGTATTTCGTTTGCTAAAAGCTTTTCTAATGTCAAGTATCATTTCCTTAGACCATGAGATTGTGCAACTCCCGGATATCGTAGGAATGCTTTGGGTGTACCAAACGTCACAACGTAACTGGGTGGCTATAAAGGTGCTCTACGGGTATCTCCGAAAGTGTCTGTTTGGTTGGCACGAATCGAGACTGGGATTTGTCACTCCGTGAGACAGAGAGGTATCTCTGGGCCCACTCGGTAATGCATCATCATAATGAGCTCAATGTGACTAAGTAGTTAGTCACGGGATCATGCATTACGGAACGAGTAAAGTGACTTGCCGGTAACGAGATTGAACAAGGTATTGGGATACCGACGATCGAATCTCGGGCAAGTAACATACCGATTGACAAAGGGAATTGCATATGGGGTTGCTTGAATCCTCGACATCGTGGTTCATCCGATGAGATCATCGTGGAACATGTGGGAGCCAACATGGGTATCCAGATCCCGCTATTGGTTATTGGCCGGAGAACGTCTCGGTCATGTCTTCATGATTCCCGAACCCGTAGGGTCTACAAACTTAAGGTTCAGTGACGCTAGAGTTGTTATGGGAAATAGTATGTGGTTACCGAAGGTTGTTCGGAGTCCCGGATGAGATCCCGGACGTGACGAGGAGCTCCGGAATGGTCCGGAGGTGAAGATCGCTATATTGGACGAAGGGTATTGGAGTCCGGAATTGTTCCGGGGGTACCAGGTGATGACCAGCATGTCCGAAAGGGGTTTCGGAGGCCCCGACAAGTGTTGGGGGGCCTTATGGGCCAAGGGGAGGGGGCACATCAGCCCACTAAGGGGCTGAGCGCCCCTCCCACCCCATCTCACGTAACCTGGAGAGGTTGGGGCGCCACCCCTAGGGCAGCCTCCCCTCCCGGGTTGGGGGGCAAGTCTCCTAGGGGGTGGGGGCGCCCAAACCCATCTAGGGTTTCCCCTGGACGCCGCCCCCTCCTCTAGATCCATCTAGAGGGGTCGACCCCCTCTCCCCTTCCCCCTATATATAGTGAGGGGGTGGGAGGGCAGCCACACCCTTCCCCTCGCGCAGCCCCTCCCTCCTCCAACACCTCCTCCTCCTCCGTAGTGCTTGGTGAAGCCCTGCCGGAGAACCACGAGCTCCATCACCACCACGCCGTCGTACTGTCGGAGTTCTCCCTCAACTTCTCCTCTCCCCTTGGTGGATCAATAAGGAGGAGACGTCCCCGGGCTGTACGTGTGTTGAACACGGAGGCGCCGTTGTTCGGTGCTTAGATCGGAATCAACCGCGATCTGAATCGCTACGAGTACGACTCCTTCATCCGCGTGCTTGCAACGCTTCCGCTTAGCGATCTTCAAGGGTATGAAGATGCTCATCCTCTCCCTCTCTTGTTGCTAGAATCTCCATAGATTGATCTTGGTGTTGCGTAGAAAATTTTGAGTTTGTGCTACGCTCCTCAACAGTGGTATGAGAGCTAGGTTTATTGCGTAGATTCTATGTACGAGTAGAACACAAGTTGTTGTGGGCGTTGATTTTGTTCAATATGCTTACTGTTACTAGTCCTATCCTGTTTCGACGGTATTGTGGGATGAAGCGGCCCGGACCGACCTTACACGTACACTTACGTGAGACAGGTTCCACCGACTAACATGCACTTGTTGCATAAGGTGGCTAGCGGGTGCCAGTCTCTCCCACTTTAGTCGGATCGGATTCGATGAAAAGGGTCCTTATGAAGGGTAAATAGCAATTGGCATATCACGTTGTGGTTTTTGCGTAGGTAAGAAACGTTCTTGCTAGAAACCTGTAGCAGCCATGTAAAAACTTGCAACAACAATTAGAGGACGTCTAACTTGCTTTTGCAGCATATGACGTGTGATGTGATATGGCCAAGAAGGATGTGATGAATGAAATATATGTGATGTATGAGATTGATCATATTCTTGTAATAGGAATCACGACTTGCATCTCGATGAGTATGACAACCGGCAGGAGCCATAGGAGTTGTCTTTATTTATTGTATGACCTGTGTGTCACTGAATAACGCCATGTAATTACTTTACTTCATTGCTAAACCGTTAGCCATAGTAGTAGAAGTAATAGCTGGCGAGACAACTTCATGGAGACACGATGATGGAGATCATGGTGTCATGCTGGTGACAATGATGATCATGGCGCCCAGAAGATGGAGATCAAAAGGAGCAAAATGATATTGGCCATATCATGTCACTATTTGATTGCATGTGATGTTTATCATGTTTTTACATCTTATTTGCTTAGAACGATGGTAGCATAAATAAGATGATCCCTCACTAAAATTTCAAGAAAGTGTTCCCCCTAACTGTGCACCGTTGCGAAAGTTCATTGTTTCGAAGCACCACGTGATGATCGGGTGTGATATATTCTAACGTTCACATACAACGGGTGTAAGCCAGATTTACACACGCGAAACACTTAGGTTGACTTGACGAGCCTAGCATGTACAGACATGGCCTCGGAACACAAGAGACCGAAAGGTCGAACATGAGTCGTATAGTAGATGCGATCAACATGAAGATGTTCACCGATGATGACTAGTCCGTCTCACGTGATGATCGGACACGGCCTAGTTGACTCGGATCATGTATCACTTCACTACTAGGGAAAAGCCTAGCAGCAGCGCGGGTTTTGGCCCTCTCAGTAGCGCGGGTACCGGCGCTACTAATAAGGCGCTACAACTAACGTATAGCAGTAGCGCCTGTTGACCCACGCTATTGCTACTGATGAATAGCTGTAGCGCTCTTTGGAAAACGGCGCTACTGATATTATCTGCAGCGCTTTTCAGCAGGAAGCGCTACTGGTAAGTCGGCGCTACTGCTAAATTTCCCCCCTCGCTACTACTAGTTTTATTAGTTTTTTTCCTGCATATTTATTTTTTATTTTTTTTGTATTTGAATAGGCTTTATACAATAATCTTTAGCATATCATCCACATACAAATGTAATCATAGCATATACATACAATTAGTCTCATCAAATCATGTCATCATCATAATCATCATCCAACACAAAGTGGTCTCTCGTCATCAATCTCGAAAATAGCGATACAAGTCTTGATTACTTGCAAATACATCGTCATCCATCTAAACAATGATATACGCGAGAATAGCTATCACTTTGAGTACATGAGTTCGTATCCCTCTCTCGCATTAGCGTGAACCTAAACTAAGTACTGCATGTCGCTCGGAAACCGAAAACCGGTACACCTGGGCCTGACACTCCGGCCACTTGTCGTATATATACTCCTGGCGTAGCACTTCTTCGCCATCTATGATCTATGCACCTGCATCGTCACATGAGTCGATGATATGCAACATATATAGTTGAGCAACAGAAAGAGACGGACTTGGCAAAAATAGAAACAACATATCATAAGCATAAATAACCGAGCACGTCCGGTGCGGGAGCCGGTGCGGGAGCAGGTGCGGGAGCCGGTGCGGGAGCAGGTGCGGGAGCCGGTGCGGGAGCAGGTGCGGCCAAGAAGTCAGCAAGGGGAAAGTCCTCTGCATTTTTTTCTGGATTTTGCCTTGTCCAAGTGTAAACGCCCGTCACCAAGGAAGTAGATATATCTGCAATCGCCTGTTTTGCGGCAGCTCGCTGTTGCGACTGTCTGAGATGATTTCTTCTCAACCGCAATCTCAACCTTCTTGTCGATGCTTTCTTCAGTTAACCTCCGTCTTTCCTTTTTCTCCTCCGTGGTCTCACGGTAGTACTTCTTCCATGTGGCGCCGTCTCCGACACCGTGCATGCGTCCATACGACGGTCGAGTATCCACCGGTTGTTGTTTCAATATGTTCAACGCCCGATTGAATGGAGTGTCCCACTTGGGCCTCGCCAATGCCTCAGACGGCGAGTCGCTTTCGGCCGCAATCCGGTGCTGCTCTCTCTGCAAAAGGCACAAGGATCGTTTACAAATATGACTAACGTGTGCAGTCGAATTGATCAGAAACTAAAATTACCAGCAGTCTCATGAACTCCGTAATGACCGGTGTTGTCTCGTAAACCTTCTTCACTGGGTCCCAACGGTGCCGGGCCCTCAGGACGTCACGCTCCTGCGGGACGGTGAAATCCGCCAAGGGGTCTGCGATGCCCAGACTCGCGGCTTCCGCATCCTCCTTGGCCCATTTGGACCTCTTTTCGCCGTAACCATGGCTTCCGAGGTGGTGGGTCCCAATGTTCCTCTTTTGAAGCCCCTTCACGTACTTAGACTTTTCTTTGGCAGCTTGGGCCTCACAAGCCTCCTTGAATATTTGAAACTGCTCTTCCGTGATTGTCGGACTATCCTTTACAATCTCGGAGTAGGGTTCCCCGTCGTTGATCTTTGCTTTCACTCAATTTTTCCAGGCGGCCAACGCGTTGCTAAACTTGGTCATGGCGTGTTTGTTTATCTTCTTCATTGCCGGGTCCTTGTCTGGATCTTCATAATCCTTCTCATTCCGGCCCGGGAACAAGAATATCTGGTGAAACTTCTTTAGGAGGGAGTCCTCATACTTTCTATCTTCTTTAGATTCTCATCGTTGATGGTGGCGGTTGTCCGTATGATGCAGCCTATTTGATTGTCGTAGCACGCGCGCGCTTCCTCGGGCGCCTTTGGCTCAAAATTGCCATCGTCCACCTCCGTGACCACCAGTCTAGTAGTCCTGAGTTTGTTAGGAACCCGTTGCCTCTTTGCTTTCGGTTCTACACCGGCTCCGCTCCCCGAGGCAGCATCAGTCTCAGCGCCGGTCTCGATGCCGGTCTGAATCTCAGCGCCGGTCTCAGTCTCAGCACCGGTCTGCGTGTCGGTCTCAGCACCGGTCTGCGTGTCGGTCTCAGCACCGGTCTGCGTGTTGGTCTCAGTCCCCGATGCCACCGGTGGGCCCAGCAAAAATATCTGTTGATCGTCGATAAGGCTAAAAAATTCGTCTACCGCCCGGTAGACGTCGTCGCAATCACCAGAACCCTGTCCTTCATCGTTGCTAGCCATGTTTCCTATGATTAAATCTAGTCAATTAATTCTAGACCTAATAAAATGAATAATGACATAAAAAGGACTATTGTTTTGCAGGAATGTTGACTCCTTCCTGGTGCGGCAAATCCCGGGCACTTGATATGTCCTAGTTTGTAGCACAAGTCATGCCGAAATTCACGGGAAATTTCGGCATGACCTTTGCTAAAAGGTGGACAAATCGAGAACCTAAAATTTGCCGGAACAGAAATGAATCAACATTCCAGCAACACATAGGCCACTCAGCATCATTCCCTGGAAACAACAAAGCCACTTGGGCACAATCGAACAACTTCAATGAAAAGATATAACATGACCACTTAAATGAAAAATAAAATTTGCCTAAATTCTTTTCCTTGAAAAATAGTGGTCTTTTCAAAAATCAAAAACCTTTGCCAATCTACTTAACCTAGCTTGTTAATCCAACGAACCTAATTAACCTACCTATTTAACCTAGTTAGTTAATCTAGTTTACCTAGATAATTAACCCTAATTAAACTAGTTAACGCAGCTAGTTCTCTGTCAAAGCCTAAAATAAATTTTTGCACTAATTAACCTGGATAATTAACCTAATTAAACTAGTTAACCTAACTAGTTCTCTGTCAAAGCCCTAACTAAGTTTTTGCACTAACCTAGATAATTAACCTAATTAAACTAGTTAACCTAACTACTTCTCTGTCAAAGCCCTAACTAAATTTTTGCCCTAACCTAGATAATTAACCTAATTAAACTGGCTAACCTATGCATGAGAGAGAGAGGAGGGGTGGGGGCTTACAGATGATGGCTCCGGTGGTGGCGACGGAGGCAGTGGTGGCGAGGGAGGCAGGGGTGTCTCCGGTGACGGCGAGGGAGGCAGGGGCGTCTCCGGTGATGGCGAGGGAGGCAGGGGCGTCTCCGGTGATGGCGACGAAGGTGGCGTCGACGGCGGCTCCGGTGGCGTTGACGAGGCCGCGCGGCTCCGTGGCGTTGGGGGCGGCTCCGGTGTCGTCGACGGCGCATGGCTCTAGTGGCGTCGACGTCGGCGGCGAAGTGGGGCGACAGTGAATCAGGGAGACGGCGGCGCGCGGGGTGGGTTGAGGGATTTGGGGGAGAAGTGGCCGGGGGGAAATGGTTTTTTGGTTAAGTCAAACTTAGCGGTAGCGCGTTTCGCAAAACGCGCTATCGCTAAGATAGCTATAGCGGTTTTTGCAAAACGCGCTGCTGCTATAGCTATGTAAATTTCTTCCTTTTTTAATTTCCTTTTCTGTTTCTATAGCGGGGGTCTAGGACACGCGCTGCAGCTACGTTAGCTATAGCGCCTCTTACAAACACACGCTGCTGCTATGCCTTCCTCCGATTTTTTGCTTTTTCGTTTATTTTGCTTTACATTTTATTTTTTCCTTTCTC
This sequence comes from Triticum aestivum, assembly GCF_018294505.1. NCBI lineage: Eukaryota > Viridiplantae > Streptophyta > Magnoliopsida > Poales > Poaceae > Triticum > Triticum aestivum. Next base: position 632,276,688 of record NC_057804.1, on the reverse strand, counting down.
CTTTTTCTATTTCTTTCATTTTCATTTAATTTTCTATTTGTTTTTCATCTTATTTTATTTCCGTTAGTAGTAGCGCTCTTCCCTGGAAACGCGCTGGTAATTATGCCCTAGCGGTAGCGCGTTTCATCTAAGCCCGCTACTGCTATGCGTAGCCTATCATTCTGCCAATGGGAATATTAGTAGTAGCGCTTCCGCGACTACCAGCGCTACTGCTAAGTTTGTATCTGTGGCGCGGTTTCTCTTAAATCGCTACTGCTATATAGCACTAGCGCGCTTTTTTGACCCGCGTTGTTGCTAAATTTCTGTGTATAAGGTTTTCCCTAGTAGTGCTTAGATGACTAGAGGGATGTCTATCTGTGTGGGAGTTCATTAATAATTTGATTAGATGAACTTAATTATCATGAACATAGTCAAAAGGTCTTTACAAATTATGTCGTAAGCTCGCGCTTTAGTTCTACTGTTTAGATATGTTCCTAGAGAAAATATAGTTGAAAGTTGATAGTAGCAATTATGCGGACTGGGTCCGTAAACTGAGGATTGTCCTCATTGCTGCGCAGAAGGCTTATGTCCTTAATGCACCGCTCGGTGTGCTGAACCTCGAACGTCGCCTATGGATGTTGCGAACATCTGACATACATGTTTTGATGACTACATGATAGTTCAGTAATGTTAAACGGTTTAGAATTGTGGCGCCGAAGACGTTTTTTGAAACGTCGCGGAACATATGAGATGTTCCAAGGGCTAAAATTGGGATTTCAGGCTCGTGCCCACGTCAAGAGGTATGAGACCTCCGACGAGTTTCTTAGCCTACAAACTAAGGGAGAAAAGCTCAATCGTTGAGCTAGTACTCAGATTGTCTTGGTACAACAATCACTTGAATCGAGTGGGAGTTAATCTTCCAGATGAGATAGTGATGTTTCTCCAAAGTCATTGCCACCAAGCTACTAGAGCTTCGTGATGAACTAATATCAGGGATATATATGATGATCCTTGAAATATTCGCGATGTTTGACACCGCGAAAGTAGAAATCAAGAAGGAGCATCAATTGTTGATGGTTAGTGAAACCACTAGTTTCAAGAAGGGCAAGGGCAAGAAGGGATACTTCATGAAACGGCAAATCAGCTGCTGCTCTAGTGAAGAAACCCAAGGTTGAACCCAAACCCGAGACTAAGTGCTTCCATAATAAGGGGAACGGTCACTGGAGCAGAATTACCCTAGATACTTGGTAGATAAGAAGGCAGGCAAGGTCGACAGAAGTATATTGGATATACATTATATTAATGTGTAGTCTACTAGTACTCCTAGTAGCACCATGGTAATAGATACCGGTTCGGTTGCTAAGTGTTAGTAACTCGAAATAAAAGGCTACGGAATAAACGGAGACTAGCTAAAGGCGAGGTGACGATATGTGTTGGAAGTATTTCCAAGGTTGATGTGATCAAACATCGCACACTCCCTCTACCATCGGGATCGGTGTTAAACCTAAATAATTGTTATTTGGTCTTTGCATTGAGCATAGACATGATTGGATTATGTCTATCGCAATACGGTTATTCATTTAAGGAGAATAATGGTTACTCTGTTTATTTGAATAATACCTTCAATGGTCTTGCACCGAAAATGAATGGTTTATTGAATCTCGATCATAGTGATACACATGTTCATGCCAAAAGATATAAGATAGTAATGATAGTACCACCTACTTGTGGCACTTCCATGTAAGTCATATTGGTATAAAACGCATGAAGAAGCTCCATGTTGATGGATCTTTGGGCTCACTCGTTTTTTGAAAAGTTTGAGACATGCGAACCATGTCTATTGGTATGTACGCATGAAGAAACTCCATGCAGATGGATCATTTGGACTCACTTGATTTTGAATCACTTGAGACATGCAAATCATACCACATGGGCAAGATGACTGAAAAGCCTCGTTTTCAGTAAGATGGAACAAGAAAGCAACTTGTTGGAAGTAATACATTTTGATGTGTGCTGTCCAATGAGTGCTGAGGCACGCAGTGGATATCGTTATGTTCTTACTTCACAGTTGATTTGAGTAGATGCTAAGTATATTTACTTGATGAAACACGAGTCTGAATTATTGAAAGGTTCAAGTAATTTCAGAGTGAAGGTGAAGATCGTCGTGACAAGAAGATAAAATGTCTATGATATGATCATAGAGATGAATATCTGAGTTGCGAGTTTGGTACACAATTAAGACATTGTGGAAATTGTTTCACAACTAATACCGCCTGGAACACCATAGTGTGATGGTGTGTCTGAACATCATAGATGCACCCTATTGGATATGGGGCATACCATGATGTCTCTTATCGAATTACCACTATCGTTTATGGGTTAGGCATTAGAGACAACCACATTCACTTTAAATAGGGCACCATGTAATTCCGTTGAGATGACACCGTGTGAACTTTGGTTTAGAGAAACCTAAGCTGTCATTTCTTAAAAGTTTGGGGCTGCGATGCTTATGTGAAAAAGTTTCATGCTGATAAGCTCGATCCCCAAGCGGATAAATGCATCTTCATAGGACACCCAAAACAGTTGGGTATACCTCCTATCTCAGTTCCGGAAGCAAAAGTGATTGTTTCTAAAAACGGGTCCTTTCTCGAGGAAAGGTTTCTCTTGAAAGAATTGAGTGGGAGGATGGTGGAGACTTGATGAGGTTGTTGAACCATCACTTCAACTAGTGTGTAGCAGGGCACAGGAAGTTGTTCCTATGGCACCTACACCAATTGAAGTAGAAGCTTATGATAGTGATCATGAAACTTCGGATCAAGTCACTACCAAACCTCGTAGGTCGACAAGGATGCGTACTGCTTTAGAGTGGTACGTAATCCTATCTTGGAGGTCATGTTGCTAGACAACAATGAACCTACGAGCTATGGAGAAGCGATGGTGGGCCCGAATTCCGATGAATGGCTCGAGGCCATAAAATCTGAGAGAAGATCCATGTATGAAAACAAAGTGTAGACTTTGGCAGAACTACTCGATGGTCGTAAGGCTGTTGAGTACAGATGGATTTTAAAAGGAAGACGGACAATGATGGTAAGTGTCACCATTAAGAAAGCTCGACTTGTCGTTCGGATGTTTTTCGACAAGTTAAAGGAGTTGACTGCGATGAGACTTTCTCACTCGTAGCGATGTTAAAGAGTCTGTTGGAATTATATTAGCAGTTACTGCATGATTTATGAAATCTTGCAGATAGGATGTCAAAACATTGTTTCCTCGATGATATTCTTGAGGAAAGGTTGTATGTGATACAACCAAAAGGTTTTGTCAATCCTAAAAGATGCTAACAAGTATGCAAAGCTCCAGCAATCCTTCTAAGGACTAGAGTAAGCATCTCGGAGTTGGAATAAATGCTTTGATGAGATAATCAAAGATTTTGGGTTTATACAAAGTTTATGAGAAACTTGTATTTCCAAAGAAGTGAGTGGGAGCACTATAGAATTTCTCATGAGTATATGTTATTAACATATTGTTGATCAAAAATGATGTAGAATTTCTAGACAGCATATAGGGTTATTTGAAAAGTTTTTTTCAATGGAAAACCTGGATTAAGCTACTTGAACATTGAGGATCAAGATCTATAAAGATAGATAAAAAACCCTTAATAGTACTTTCAAATAAATACATACCGTGACAAGATTTTGAAGGAATTCAAAATAGATCGGCAAAGAAGGAGTTCTTGGCTGTGTTATAAGGTGTGAATATTGAGTAAGACTCAAGACATGACCATGGCAGAAGAGAGAGAAAGGACGAAGGTCGTCCCCTATGCTTCAGATGTAGGATCTATAGTATGCTATGGTGTGTACCGCACCTGAAGTGTGCCTTGCCATGAGTCAGTCAAGGGGTACAAGAGTGATCCAGGAATAGATCACAGGACAGCGGTCAAACTTATCCTTAGTAACTAGTGGACAAAGGAATTTTCTCGATTATGGAGGTGGTAAAAGAGTTTGTCGTAAAGGGTTACGCCGATGCAAACTTTGACACTAATCCGGATTATTCTGAGTAGTAAACCGGATTCGTATAGTAGAACAATTATTTGGAATAGCTCCAAATAGAGCGTGGTAGCTGCATCTAGGAGATGACATAGAGATTTGCAAAGCACACACGGATCTGAAGGGTTCAGATCCATTGACTAATAACCTCTCTCACAAGCGAGATATGATCAAACCCCATGGGTGTCGATTCATTACAATCACATAGTGATGTGACCTAGATTATTGACTCTAGTGCAAGTGGGAGACTATTGGAAATATGCCCTAGAGGCAATAATAAAATGGTTATTATTGTATTTCCTTGTAAATGATAATTGTCTATTATTCATGCTATAATTGTATTGACCGGAAACTGCAATACATGTGTGAATACATAGACCACAACATGTCCCTAGTGAGCCTCTAGTTGACTAGCTCGTTGATCAACAGATGGTCATGGTTTCCTGACCATGGACTTTGGATGTCATTGATAACGGGATCACATCATTAGGAGAATGATGTGATAGACAAGACCCAATCCTAAGCATAGCACAAGATCGTGTAGTTCGTTTGCTAAAAGATTTTCTAATGTCAAGTATCATTTCCTTAGACCATGAGATTGTGCAACTCCCAGATACCGTAGGAATGCTTTGGGTGTACCAAACGTCACAACGTAACTGGGTGGCTATAAAGGGGCACTACGGGTATCTCCGAAAGTGTCTGTTGGGTTGGCACGAATCGAGACTGGGATTTGTCACTCCGTGAGACGGAGAGGTATCTCTGGGCCCACTCGGTAATGCATCATCATAATGAGATCAATGTGACTAAGTAGTTAGTCACGGGATCATGCATTACGGAACGAGTAAAGTGACTTGCCGGTAACGATATTGAACAAGGTATTGGGATACCGACGATCAAATCTCGGGCAAGTAACATACCGATTGACAAAGGGAATTGCATATGGGGTTGCTTGAATCCTCGACATCATGGTTCATCCGATGAGATCATCGTGGAACATGTGGGAGCCAACATGGGTATCCAAATCCCGCTGTTGGTTATTGGCCGGAGAACATCTCGGTCATGTCTGCATGATTGCCGAGCTCGTAGGGTCTACACACTTAAGGTTCGGTGACGCTAGAGTTGTTATGGGAAATAGTATGTGGTTACCGAAGGTTGTTCGGAGTCCCGGATGAGATCCCGGACGTGACGAGGAGCTCCGGAATGGTCCGGAGGTGAAGATCGGTATATTGGACAAATGGTATTGGAGTCCGGAATTGTTCCGGGGGTACCAGGTGATGACCAGCGTGTCCGAGAGGGGTTTCGGAGGCCCCGACAAGTGTTGGGGGGCCTTATGGGCCAAGGGGAGGGGGCACATCAGCCCACTAAGGGGCTGAGCGGCCCTCCCACCCCATCTCACGTAACCTAGAGAGGTTGGGGCACCACCCCTAGGGAAGCCTCCCCTCCCGGCTTGGGGGGCAAGTTTGCTAGGGGGTTGGGGCGCCCAAACCCATTTAGGGTTTCCCCTGGCTGCCGCCCCCTCCTCTAGATCCATCTAGAGGGGCCGGCCCCCTCTCCCCTTCCCCCTATATATAGTGAGGGGGGGAGGGCAGCCACACCCCTCCCTTGGTGCAGCCCCTCCCTCCTCCAACACCTCCTCCTCCTCCGTAGTGCTTGGCGAAGCCCTGCCGGAGAACCACGATCTCCATCACCACCACGCGGTCGTGCTGTCAGAGTTCTCCCTCAACTTCTCCTCTCCCCTTGCTGGATCAAGAAGGAGGAGACGTCCCCGGGCTGTACGTGTGTTGAACGCGGAGGCGTCGTTGTTCGGTGCTTAGATCGGAATCAACCGCGATCTGAATCGCTACGAGTACGACACCTTCATCCGCGTTCTTGCAACGCTTCCGCTTAGCAATCTTCAAGGGTATGAAGATGCTCATCCTCTCCCTCTCTTGTTGCTAGAATCTCCATAGATTGATCTTGGTGTTGCGTAGAATTTAGAATTTGTGCTACGTTCCCCAACAAGTGGATCATCTGAGAAATCTCTTAGGAAAACAATGAAGGTATATGTTATCTTTATTCAAAAACCTCCATCTTTGCACACTATTTACTTAGTCTAGTATTGCATCTTCGTTATGTTGCAGAGTTTTGTGAGTCGGTTCCACAAGATGGCAGCTATGCTCTCTTGCCACGGAAGGAAAGCCGTCCTCACGGCTGGAGCTTCTACTAGTCGGGATAATAGATGGTGTCATCGTCTTGTCTTGCAACAGGAATAGCAAGAGGAGCAACAACAAGAGGACGAGGAGCCAGACCAAGATGAAGAGGAGCAAGAGCAAGAGGATGAGGAGTACAATCAAGATGAAGAGGAGTACAATCAAGACGATGGGATGTCCCAAATGGATGATGCACGGCAGCCATCACAGCCCACACAACGCACACCGCGCAAAAAAGAGGAAGGAAGAAGTGAATTAGTTTATATTAGATTCTCGCAAACTTTGTTATGTTTGATTCGTGAACTTTAGAAGTGACGTGAACTTTGCTACCTGAGACTTGTGTTTAATTGGCACTTATGGAGTGGCGTGAACTTTGCTACCTTCATGTTGTTGTTTGCTATGATGGCGTGAACTATGGTACCTTCTTGCTGTCATCCTGGAAATATTGCTTACTTTTGCTGTCATCCTGGAACTCTTGTAGAACACTTGTTGTCATCCTGGTTTATATTGCTTAGTTTTGCAGTTTCTGTACAGGGTAGACGCCATGGTCCCTGGCGTCTTGGCCTGGAGAGAGGGCTAGACGCCAGCAACCTTGGCGTCTAGGTGTGCACATGAGCAACAACAATTTTAGCTCTCTAGATACGGCCTAAACGTCGTGTTCTCCAGCATTTTGCCAATATCAGAGCAATTTCTGGCATTACATAGCAGTTACAAACAAATGACAAATTAGAAGAAACTTTTTGGAAACTCATAAATAGATGGTCTCAAATTCATGACATACAACATAACTTAGATCCACGACATAAGCATTACATAGTTCAACTGACATACACACTACAAACTTCAACTGACATAGTTCAAATGGCATACAACAACACTTAGTTCAAATGACATAGAACATCACATAGTTCAACCCCTTGAGTTTTTCTTGCATGAAATCTCTTTCTTATTTTTCTTGCGTGAATCATTCTTTTGTTTTTTCTTGCTTGCATTGTTCCCATCTAGCATCGAGGAACTTGGGTCGGTAGGTAGCACCAAGGAGCTTGGGTCGATATATAGCGGGATAGGTTCCAATCGAATGTCTTTGTTTGGCCCAGGGTTGCAATAGATGACACCCGGTACTTTGAGAATGCAATCCCAACGAGCAGCCTGAGTCGGTATTGGGGACATACCTTCATTGATTGCCCAGTCAATGATCTGCTCAGGCCTATTCAAGTCCATCTGACGATATTCTTGCATAGTTGCATAAAATGCCATTTTCCTACCTAGATCACTTCTACAATCAAGTTCAGCCCTTTTCATCTTGGTAAGATTCTTTTCCATTTCAGCGACGACATTATCTGAGTAATCAGAAAAATATAACCGTGCACAGTCCCTCGCAGCTTCATTCCTTACGTCGCAACTGTTCACCCATAGTGTCATCTTTTCTTTAATGAGTTGGTGGTTCTTTTCATCCACCGCATCCATATATTTCTCAATGAAAACCATCTTTGCTTCATTATTAAGTGCCATTCCTACAAGAGTGACCTAACATTATTAAATGCAACATTCTAAAGAAGTATGTAACTCTATCACTAATCATAAGCATAAAAACTAGGGTAATCCTAATCCTAACCCTAACCCTAATCGTAAGCATAACACTAGGAGCATGCATACTAAAGCAACTAAATTCATTAGGCTAAAGCTAACAACACCATATAACACACTATTCTACCCTTTTTTGCAAAGGATTTGTAAAAAAGGAAAAGCTAGGGTTTGAAATAATCCACTAATTATGATGGATTCAACCAAACAAATCATGGGGGTGTACTGGATTTACCTCAATGGTTGTAAATGACTCTGGTCCAACGGTCAAATAGGACCGATTTATGAGAGATTTGAGGGGAGTTTGGTTGTGGGAGAGAGAGTGGGGGGGCAACAACTCGGGGTTGTGAGGTTGAAGAATGAGTTATGGAGTCGGCCCACGAGGACTTATTATCTGCATAGGACCAAAACACCAGCAACCTTGGCGTCTAGGTGTGCAGACGAGCAACCACAACTTTATCTCTCTGGATACGGTCTAAATGCCGTGGTCCCTGGCGTCTAGGAATGGACCCAAACGCCATGCCTTCTGGCGTCTGGGGTTTACAGAAAATTTATCTCCCTTCTGTTCTGGAGCAGAGGCCTAGACGCCGAAGTTCCTGGTGTCTGAGGTTGAAGAGCAGAGGGCAAAACGCCGCGGTTCTTGGCGTCTTGGTTTCATCAGGGGGGAGAACAAAAGTTTTACCTCTCTGGATATGACAATTTTGTTGCACAATTCACCACATGGGCAACTAATGAGAAAGTTCATGATACATAATGCAACTCTAAATAGAAGGTCTCAAATTCACGACACATAGCATAGCTTAGGTTCATTACATAGTTCCCATCACATAGCACAATAGGTCCATGACATAGTTCATCACAAATTCATGATACAATCCTCAAATAGCAGCACATTCAAGTCTCTATTGGGTCACGCGCGTCCATTTCCCCTTCTTATCGCGTGCCTCATCCTCCTCTTGTGCATCGCCAGCCCTCGCAAGTTTGCCCTCTCCTCTTGACGAGTTGCCTTCTCTTTGCGCGCCCTCTCCTCCTCACGCTTCTTCCGCTCCTTCCTCTCCCTCTCACGACGTTCTTCATCCTCGGCTCTCTGTAAGGATTCTTCAAACAGTCGCTGTCTCCTAACGCAATCTTTAAGTTGGTCTTTTTGGACATCTTCTAGCACTTCATTATCTATCCATGTGAAGTACTTGCAAAGAGGAGGAGGTGACTACACATAAAACAAGTTTTTGTTAGTAATATAAAGTGAATCATAATGGAGAATAGCCTACTTTTCTAACATACCAGTGGGACGTCATAGGCGTTAGTGGGACGCGCGCGATCATGTGCATAGTTCGGACACACAAAATATCTTCTTCCTTCCGTCCACGACTTCTTCCGGTCAGTTGAGACCTTCACCCTGCACTCATCTCCACACCAACATGATGGGGTTTTCACATCCTTCTCCTTCGTCTTGAACAACTTGCCACCTCACACTTGTTCGGCATGTCCTCTTGGTCAGCGCATCGCGGCCTCGTCGTGGAACCGGATGAAGCCATGCCTATGAGAAGAAGAATTGTTAGAAAATTACATTAACAAACTAAATGCAAAAAACACAATACAAGAAAACAAGGAAAATATTGAACAAATATTTACCATTCAAAATTGGTCAACCATTTGGATTATGCAAATAACCAAACGCCGACCAGTTATCAGTCCTCCGTACTCTTTTACCACCACCGGAACCACCTCTACGACCACCAGTACTACCCCCTCTAGGGCCTCCATTAGCGCCACCTCTGCCACGTTGTCCACTCCTAGCACCTCCTCTAGGGCCTCTAGCAACACGGGAACCACCTCTTCGACCACTGGAACCCCCTCTACGACCACCAGAACCCCCTCTGCCACCACCTGCTTGACTCGTGGTTGGATTGCCCTCCTTTGATGTTTTCCTTTTCTTAGAGCATGTTCTGACATTGTGTCATGTATTTTCACATTGACCACAGTTAATAGTGTCCGGAGGCTCCATAAAGTGCCCACTACCAAATTGGTTCATTCCGGTGTATCCAGCTAGGTTGTCCATATCGCCTCTCTACCGTTTCTGTCTGATTCTACCCTTGGGATCAACCTTGAGTGAAGGATCGGGCCTAGGGCTGGGCGTTCGGTTAATATGGTTTATACGGTTCGGTTTATTTGGTTTTTTATAATTTCGGTTTTCACTAAATGGCAACCGAAATAATCACACATAAATTAGCCACCAAACCTTATTAACCAAAATATATCGGTTCGGTTTATTCGGTTAACCGAAAAAACGAAAGTACATCTACCCAACTGTCTAAGAGACCTGACTCATGAGCAGCGATTTACATTCTACAGAATGTATAAAATAATCAGAAGAGCTAGCTTTATGGATACACTAGCTCATGATGGTCGTTTCATACAAAACAATAGTAAAATATTCCTAGTAGATCAAACCAATCACGTGCATGAGGGTACGTTACGTACTATTGTACTTACCTGTACTGAGATTTGACAGATTAGAATGAAAGTACTTGTTGCTGACTGTGGAGCACCGACTCACCAAGCTGGCTCGATGAGCAGTTGATCGCTCGCCTAGGGTTAGAGAGAGGGCGCCGCCTGACGAAGTGATTGAGAGATGGGCAGGGCGCCGCCTGACGAAGTGATTGAGAGATGGGCGATGTCTAGTCTAGGTTTTACGTACGTACGCATGAACGTGGATGTTTGGGAATTAGTAGTAATCGGGGGATGTTGGGCCTGTGGACAAATGGGCTGTCCTCGCAATCACGTACGGCCTCACGGGAAACAGGAATTGTAAATAAGATCGGCTTCTTCGGTGATTACGGTTTTTGATGTCCGGAAACCGAACGTACACCGAACACCGAATAGCGATGGAAGTTCCCACCGAACCAAACAACCGTACACCGAATAAACACACAAATCGGTTAGTCCGGTTTGGTTCGGTTTGGTTTTTCGGTTTTCGGTGTGACAGTGCCCACCAAGCTCCGGGCCATTATAGTCAGGCCACTGTGATGGGTCCAGGAAGGGTTGGAATAGAGGGGCCCATGTCAACCTAGTAGCTTCAAGATCAAACTCATGCATCCTCACGGTTGTCCCATCAAACACATGTATATTTCTTGACGACGACGCCGTCAAAAGATGAGAGCACGGCCAATGATACTTACTAGGCCTCTCGCACTGACACCACCATCTCTTAAGATGCACCTCGAATGCACGACCACCATATGACATACCATATCTTGTTGTCCCACCAGGCTCGTCGATTTTGTAGGTCATATCGTAGGTGTTGAATAGCCTAACTTTCTGTATCGGGGACTTGCTTTGCTGTAATATCACCCACTCTTCAAACTTTGGTGGATATTCCATTTTTTCACCAATCCACTTCACGGTTTCCTCTGAATGCATCAGAAAATACTCATTAAGCTTGAAGAAAGTATATTCCACTATTGCAGTCATCGGCAATGGGCGAGCGCCTCTGAGCACATTGTTAAAACATTCAACCATGTTACTGGTCATGTCACCGTATCTCCAACCTCCTTCGTCATGAGCGCGTGCCCACTTGTGTTTCTCTGGAAAATTTCGTGTTAAGAAATCTTTCCCTCCTTTGTTCGCAGCTTCGTAGAGCTTGTCATAGTGAATGGTGAACAGACCGGTGCTGAAGGCCACGCAAACATGGGTTAGATCCTTGCTCAACTCCTTGCTCTTACATGCCCTGTAAAAGTTTGAAATGAAATGCCTCATGCACCATCGATGGTGGAGCTTTGGAAGTCCTAGAATAACAATGTCCATGGCTTTCAGTATGCCCTGGTGCTGGTCTGGTATAATGCACACTTCTCTATCACCAATGACATTTTCCCTAACATGGCGCATGAACCACTCCCAGTTGTCTTGGTGCTCGAAGGGCACCAAACCAAATGCCACCGGCAACACATTGTCATTGGAGGAGTGCGCCATTGCTACCATGATTGTGCCCTTGTATCGGCCGGTCAAGAATGTGCCATCAATAGACAAAACCGGACGGCAATGCTTAAAGGCCGTGATGCATTGTCCGAAACTCCAGAAGGCACGGTGAAACACCCCATGACCATCATCCTCGACCACATGATACATGTCGGGGTTCCTATGGGCAATCGCTCCCAACAACCGTGGGAGGCGATTGTATGCTTCTTCCCAACTACCATACAACATCCTTAAAGCATTTGACTTGGCCTTCCATGTCTTCCCATACTTGACTTTGTATCCAAACATTTTTTTCACCGTCGTCATGAGGAGCTTCTCCTTCACGGTTGGATCACTTGATACTTCTTTCATTAATTTAAACCCAAGAAACTCAGACGTGAGTTGACGATGTGTCTTAGGCTTCTTTTTTGATGGTGGCCTGCACGAGTGAGTACACACACAACTTGTTAACAACCATTACCCTGTTTTAATTCTTCTTCCATGGACCGCCCATCCTTCTTTGTCACAATGGATGGAGTAATGCACTTTTTGGTCTGAGTGCCCAAAAAGATATGGTCTATGGTTTCTAATAGCATAGTCACTTAGCCATACTTTGAAGGCCTGCAAACTCACAAACTTCAACCCTTTCTTCAAGTAAGCACTCTCGTCTTCATCCTCGTCCCTTGGTTTGCCGGGTTCTGGGCAAGGTCTCGGCTCTATCGCCTTACTCATGCCACCATCAACTACCACCTTGTGGGCCAGCCTGAGATCACGAAACAATGGAGTTCTTATTTCCAAATCGGTCACCTCTATGTCTATACGGTTCTCTCTCTCCGTGAATCCATCCACGTCCAGATCTTCCTCCGGACCTTCATCATCTGAGTCATACGCATATGCACGACCATAGGGGATCTCACGGTCCATGTCCTGCTGCCTGGCAAATGCTTCCAAGTCACCGATGTCATTGCCATGAATCTCATCCTCTTGCTCATCATCAGCACTGCATCCATCCTCTAGTGCAAGGCAAGCCCTTTCAATCTTTCTAACTCTCTCCTCCTCTTGAGACATCTTCTTGTTTTTGCATGCCATGTCAGTCTCACGCTTCCGTCGTTCCCTCTTCGCCTTCTCATTTGCATGAGTCTCATCCTCGTGCCTAGGGCTGGGCGTTCGGTTAATATGGTTTATACGGTTCGGTTTATTCGGTTTTTTATAATTTCGGTTTTCACTAAATGGCAACCGAAATAATCACACATAAATTAGCCACCAAACCTTATTAACCAAAATATATCGGTTCGGTTTATTCGGTTAACCGAAAAAACGAAAGTACATCTACCCAACTGTCTAAGAGACCTGACTCATGAGCAGCGATTTACATTCTACAGAATGTATAAAATAATCAGAAGAGCTAGCTTTATGGATACACTAGCTCATGATGGTCGTTTCATACAAAACAATAGTAAAATATTCCTAGTAGATCAAACCAATCACTTGCATGAGGGTACGTTACGTACTATTGTACTTACCTGTACTGAGATTTGACAGATTAGAATGAAAGTACTTGTTGCTGACTGTGGAGCACCGACTCACCAAGCTGGCTCGATGAGCAGTTGATCGCTCGCCTAGGGTTAGAGAGAGGGCGCCGCCTGACGAAGTGATTGAGAGATGGGCAGGGCGCCGCCTGACGAAGTGATTGAGAGATGGGCGATGTCTAGTCTAGGTTTTACGTACGTACGCATGAACGTGGATGTTTGGGAATTAGTAGTAATCGGGGGATGTTGGGCCCGTGGACAAATGGGCTGTCCTCGCAATCACGTACGGCCTCACGGGAAACAGGAATTGTAAATAAGATCGGCTTCTTCGGTGATTACGGTTTTTGATGTCCGGAAACCGAACGTACACCGAACACCGAATAGCGATGGAAGTTCCCACCGAACCAAACAACCGTACACCGAATAAACACACAAATCGGTTAGTCCGGTTCGGTTCGTTTTTCGGTTTTCGGTGTGACAGTGCCCACCCTTACTCGTGCCTGTCATCATCATCATCACCATGACCACATTGGACATCACCATGACCATCAACATATTGTTCATTAACTTTTTCAAGAGCATGCCCAACAACTTCATTTTCTTGGCTAGGTGGCAGTTGGCTAGAAGTACTGGAGGCATATACCTCAGCACTATCCACAACACGAGCCACACTTGTACTAGGGCTCATAGCATGACACAGGGAGGACACTTGGCGGTTCAAGTCAATATGAACCTGTGGACCTTGCCCCTTCGTAGCAAACAATTCAAGTGACATGTCTTCCGAGGCCGCAACTTTACCCTTGTATATCCTCCAATGCAACTCGGAAATGATAGGCATATTCTTCAGTCGGGATTTTGTTCCCACGCCAACATCATACCTTCCTATTAATTCAACTTTATCATTGGGGTCCATCCAATTCAACATATCTCTTACTTTAATAATAACCTCATCATAACTAGGACTTGTGTCGAATACCACCACTTCCTCGTTGTCCAAATAATGAACATTAATAAGTCTATCATCCATCTAAAAGGGACAACAAACAAGATGAATAAGACAATTATAATGCATAGTTGCAAAAACTATGCAACTCTAATGAAGCAATGACAAATATATATTCCTAATGAGTTGTATCAAAAACATATTAAAACTTATGTACTAAATAAATCATGTCATTTGCTTAACACATAACCTAACCCTAACCATCATATTTATCAAATCCATCATTTGTACCCACAAAATGCATATCCCATTACTACTACCACAAAAACATATTAATTAGCCATCCAATACCAAAGGATTTGAATAAATCTAGAAACTAAGGTGCCACCTAGGGTTACATAATGCCACTAAAATAACAATAAATTACCAACAAAATTTAGGGATCCGAGGGAGATTACCGCAAACAACAAAGGAGAGAAAGATCCACGGAGGAAAATCAAATTTGGAGCGGGATTTTAGTTAGCCTTGAGGTGGGAGAGAGAGAGCGGGGAGCTCTTCTGTGATGCCCGGATAATTAAGCTACAGGGAACCTCTGCTAATGAAGCCACGTCACCTCCGTTACTGTTGCTAATCTTGAGTTACTTCAAAACCGATTCAAATTCCAAATTCAAAAACAAGTCAAACAATTAAAGTTTTCAAAAGTCAAAACTAAAATGTTCTTATTGTGACAAATAATTCGGAAGTGATATTGGTGGAGAAACCAAGACTTTATAAAATGTTTAAATGCACTAAACTAATTAAATCAGTAGTTAAAACCATTAATTAAATGCCTTTTATATTTTGTAAAATATTAAACTATATTATTTTGGGTTGAAACGTTTTGTGGTTGTGACATAATATGAACATCAATTTAGGTGCCACTTTGGTATTTAATTAAAACCAAAATAATTATGAACTAAAAAGAAAACAAAACAAGAAAAAGGAAAAGGGACCCCCCCTCAGTGGGCTTCGGCCCAGCTGGCCACCAGGCCAACCAGGCCGGCCCATCTAGCTACCGTCCCCTTCCTCCTGTTCACAGGGGGGATCGTGCCAGAGATCCCCTGGCTGTGGCCGAGGCATGTCGCCGTGGCAACCATCCGCCTTCCTCCACGGCGCTTACTTGACGCATCCGAGCCCCCTCGTCAAACCCTAGCTCACTCTCCTATCCCCCTCGCGCCGCTCTCTCCTTCCCCGCACGAGCCCGAAGCATTGCCGCCATGGCCTTCGTCGATCTCGCGGCCACTGTCACCCCCACGCCCCGAGACCGCGCCTAGGAGATGCGCCGTCGTCCACTACGTCCTCTAGGAGGACTCATTCGAGCTCTGCGCCTCTCCATCGCCGGATCCACATCATCTTCTACCTCCGGCCATCGGAGCTCGCCGTCGATTCGTCGCCCCCTCTATGCTCCATGACCTCACCGGGCCTTCTTGAGCCCTCTCGATGAGCTCCCTCTCGAAACCCCTCTCTGCCCCGCTCGTTTTGGAGCCCGTAGCCGCCGATACCATGGCCATAGCTCCGCCGTCCGCCGTTGCCATCCGGGAGGTCGTGTTCAACCTCCTCTGCTCGAACCGGTGACACAGACGTGCTCCTGGGATCACCAGGAGGTCAACGAGCCCGACCGCAAGCCTCGCCGTGCCCCGAGACGACGTAACCAACCTCGCCCGTAACCACCGCCACCGCACGTCGTCGTAGCGGTCGACTCCGGCCACCCCCGCGCCAACCACGGCCACCATCGGACGCGGCGCATCACGCCCGTCCCGTAGAGCCCCCAAACACCCTCAGCCGTGCCCTGTGGCGCGTTACCGGCGAGGTCCCGTGCCGCGCCGCCGTCTTGGAGGTCGCCGCCGGCGCATCAACACCGCCCGCCGACGTGGCCGGCCTGGGGCCACCCCCCTGGGTCACTTCCAGCGGGCCCCGCGGGCCCCTATTGACTAAGTTGACTCAGTCAACTTTGCTGACTGGGCATCCCTTGTCAATGACAGTCGGGCCCCACTCACTAATTAACTTCAGTGTAATTTAAAATGTTTAATTAACCTAAGCAGCCGCTGACACCCGGGGCCCACACATTTATTTAACCTTGTTTAATTAAAATAAACTCTGTTAAGGCCTTTTGTCTCTGCCAAGTGGGACCCACTGGCCAGTTTGACCAGTCAGCGGGTCTGTTGACCTGCTGATGTCATGCTGACACCCTGCTGACGTCATAATTCATTTTCTATTAATTTAAATAATTCCAGAAAATGGTTTAATCTTTGAATAATCATAGAAAATAAACCGTAACTCGGATGGAAATGTTTTCTACATGAAAGTTGCTCAGAAAAACATGACGAATCCGAATACGCGGTCCGTTCATCTGTCACATGCCTCTAGCATGCTGAACATGGAACCTTCCCCCTCCGGTCATCTGTCTCACACAGGTCCGGACCGGGAAAACTTTCCCGGATGTTTCCACCCTTTGCCGGTATCACCTCCTACCGCGTTAGGTCACCCCTAGCACCGCTTATTGCCATGTTATGTTCTATGATGCCTTGTGTGCTCCGTATTTACTGTTTCTTCCCCCTCTTCTCTCCGGTAGACTACGAGACCGACGCTGCTGCTGCCCAGTTCGACTACGGAGTTGATGACCCCTCTCTCTTGCCAGAGCAACCAGACAAGCACCCCCCTGATCACCAGATATCGCCTATTCTCCTCTATACTGCTTGCATTAGAGTAGTGTAGCATGTTACTGCTTTCCGTTAATCCTGTTCTGATGCATAGCCTGACATTGTTTCTACATCGGTTGATACCTTACCTGCAATCCTAAATACTTAGTATAGGATGCTAGTTTATCATCATTGGCCCTACATTCTTGTCAGTCTGCCTTGCTATACTATCGGGCCGTGATCACTTGGGAGGTGATCACGGGTATTTACTATACATATGTACATACTACATATGGTGACTAAAGCCGGGTCCGCTCGAAGAGTACCCGCGAGTGATTCACGGATTGGGTGCTGAAAGGACCTTTGTCCCGACGGCTTGAACTTGAAATACTTGTATCCCTTCTTCGATAAGTGGAATGTTTCGCTTGAGCGTCTACTTTGGCGAAACCCTTGTTATCTATGCTATGTATTTGTGGCCTAGCCCTCTATAAGGCACACATTTTTCATACGTGAGGCTATAGAAGGAAAGCAACAATCCTGGAGGAGGAAATAGTTCACTTGTTGGGCACCTAGGCTCCCTATTCGTAAATTCACTTACGTGACGAGCAATTAACAAGGTGCGCTGCGTTTGAATGACATGTTATTTGAATAATATTGCTGCTGTGTTGCAAGTCTCAATCTTCCAAAATAGGAGACGACTATGGACAGAGATACCGGGTAAACGGAGTGCTAGTGATTGCCTTGGTTGATAGTGGCTGTGTGGATCTTTGTGGCGGAGTGACAGGGCAGGTTGAGACCACCTAGGCGAGAGGTGGGCCTGGCCCTGGTCGGCGTCCGCGGTTGCTTCATAATAACACGCTTAACGAGATCTTGGTATTTGATCTGAGTCTGGCCATTTGGTCTATACGCACTAACCAACTACGTGGGAAAGATATGGGCACTCGACGTCGTGGTATCAGCCGAAGCCTTCTAGACGTCAGCGACTGAGCGGCGTGCGCCGGATTGGAACGTAAGCCTACTCTTGTATTAAGGGGGCCAGTTCTGCTTTCGGCCGCCCTCGCAACATGCAGGTGTGCAATGGGCCATGGGCCCAGACCCCTGCGCCATAGGAGTTAGACCGGCGTGCTGACCTCTCTGTTAGGCCTAGGTGGGGCTGCGACGTGTTGATCTTCCGAGGCCGGGCATGACCCAGGAAAGTGTGTCCGGCCAAATGGGATCGAGCGTGTTGGGTTATGTGGTGCACCCATGCAGGGAAGTTAATCTATTCGAATAGCCGTGATCTTTGGTAACAGGACGACTTGGAGTTGTACCTTGACCTTATGACAACTAGAACCGGATACTTAATAAAACACACCCTTCCAAGTTCCACAGACAACCCGGTGATCGCTTTTCCACGGGGCGACGAGGGAAGGATCGCCGGGTAGGATTATGCTATGCGATGCTACTTGGAGGGCTTCAATCTACTCTCTTCTACATGCTGCAAGACGGAGGCTGCCAGAAGCATAGTCTTTGATAGGATTAGCCACCCCCCTCTTATTCTGGCATTCTGCAGTTCAGTCCACCGATATGGCCCTTTACACATATACCCATGCATATGTAGTGTAGCTCCTTGCTTGCGAGTACTTTGGATGAGTACTCACGGTTGCTTTTCTCCCTCTTTTCCCCTTTCCCTTCTACCTGGTTGTCGCAACCAGATGCTGGAGCCCTGGAGCCAGACGCCACCGTCGATGATGATTCCTACTACACTGGAGGTGCCTACTACTACGTGCAGGCCACTGACGACGACCAAGAGTAGTTTAGGAGGATCCCAGGCAGGAGGCCTGCGCCTCTTTCGATCTGTATCCTAGTTTGTGCTAGCCTTCTTAAGGCAAACTTGTTTAACTTATGTCTGTACTCAGATATTGTTGCTTCTGCTGACTTGTCTATGATCGAGCACTTGTATTCGAGCCCTCGAGGCCCCTGGCTTGTATTATGATGCTTGTATGACTTATTTTATTTTTAGAGTTGTGTTGTGATATCTTTCCATGAGTCCCTGATCTTGATCGTACACGTTTGCGTGTATGATTAGTGTACGATTAAATCGGGGGCGTCACATCTTCTTTGTTCTTCTTTCTCAGGATGGAAGATTGGGATTGGGGAGAGTTTGTGGGGTGGGCCCTACAAACTTTCCCCGTGACCACATATCTCTCAGGGGGGGTAGACGCCAAGGTTCCCGGCGTCTAGGGTCGGGGTCGACAATTGCCACGTCGGACGGTCAACTTGGCGGACCAGGGAGGTGGGCCAGACCTAAATGCCACGGACCGCGGCGTTTTCAGTGCAAGCAGAACGCCGCGGATGTTGGCATCTCGGTTTGGGTCAGATCTGAAAAAATTCAAAAGCGGGTCAAATCGTGCTAAACTCGGCCACATGGGTCAAAACAGTGAAAAAGTCCTCAGGCCTCACCCAGCTCCTCTTCTGGCGAAAACCCCCTGCCACACGCGACGCCCCCGTCCCAACAACAACACCACGAAATCCAGCCAACCACCGCTTCCCGAACTGCCCCGCGCTCCATCCAGGCAACCGCCGCCTCCCCACCACGTCCCACTCGCCTCCCGACCAACCATTGCCTCATCATCCCTTCGGCTTAGAGCATCTCAAGCCGCGCCCCCAACAAGGCCCCCAAGGCGACTTTTCAGCCGCCGACGCCAAAAAATCGGCCCAGTCGCGCCCCCAGGGGCCCATTTTTCGCCGGCTCGGGCCGAAATTGGCGCCGGCGGACCCAACCCGAACCCGGCGCGCTGGGGGGCGCTCAGGGGCGCCGGCCGCCGGGTGAATCGTTTTTGGCGCGAAAGCGCCGGTGGCAGCCGCGTCGTGGGGCAGCCGCGTCAGTGACACCGCCCGCCTCGTCTTCCCGATGCCTCGATTTCCCGTGGGGAATCAATGGCAAGGCTGCGCCGGTCAGCTTTTCCATTGATTCCTCTCATGGGCGGCGCGTCACGGGGCGGCGCGCCGACGCGCGTCGACGCCTCCCCTCCCTCAGCTATATATGGTCTCGCACGTCAAGACTCCCTAAAGACGGCGAGGGAGCGCCAGCGCGCCGCCCTAGAGCGCTTCGCGCAGCGCCGCCGAGGCCGCGACGAAGGCGGCGGCGTCATCATCGACGGCAGCGACAATGACGACGACGCGCCGCCGCCGCCGCCACCAGCCGGGGAGGGGTCCAGCAGGGGCACCCGAGTCAAGGAGGAGAAGGCCGACGATGGCGGCGACGACGACAACTTCTCGGCCTTCAGCAAGTTTTTTTCGACTAGTTTTTATATGTAATGGCGTGTTTTAGCCCAAATTTGCGAATATAAAAGCCCAAGTTTGCCGAAAAGTGGCGTGTTTCAGCCCAAGTTTGTCTACTTTTTTTTTCACGCTGGGGCCGGCCCTGGGGGCGGCGGCTGGGGGCCAACTCGCCCCCAAACCCACTTTTTACGCCGGGTCACCCCCAGGCGGCGATTTTAGGCGCCCCCTGAGGGGCCAACGGCTGGAAATGCTCTTACCTGCAGCTGGGGGAGGTCTCGACCTGGAGCTGGAGGAGGTCTCAACTATAGCTGGCCAAACGGGCCGGGATAGTTGGGCCGGCCCGGTAGCACGGCTGGCACGGCACGGGCCTGGCACGACACGGCACGTGCTAAACGGGCCAGGCCCGGCATGCGGCACGCCATGGGCCGTGCCTGTGCCTGAAGGGCGAGCACGCGGGCCGGCACGGCACGGCCCGATTAACTTTTTAATATTTTTTTATGTATCCTAATATGGGCCAACAGGTAAAAATAGGCTAAAAAACGCCCAATGCGTAAAATAGGAGATAGATTAGTGGGCCTGGCGTGCCGGTGGGCCGGCCCGATTAGCATACGGGCCGTGCCTGAGCTGCAGGCTCCAGCACGCGGGCTGACACGGCACGGCCCGTATAATAATCGTGCCTAGGCGGGCCGGGCCGTGCCAGGCACGATTAGGATGGGCCGTGCCGTGCCGTGCCGGGCCGGCCCGTTTGGCCAGCTAGTCTCAACCTGCACCTGATCGCGCGCGCCGCTGCCGCGAGGTCCACCACCTACAGTCGGCGCTACGACAACCACCCACCCGCCGCGCCAGCCAGCCCACACCAGTACCGCCTGCATCCCGCCGACCCTCCGGCCCCCAGCGAGCCGCTGTCCCTCCCTCTCCTGGGTCCGCCAGCCCCGGCGACGCGCGCCGCCGCCCACCAACTAGGATCCCGCCACTTCAACTTGTTCTGAACGGGAGGTACCTACTCTTCGACTAATCGATCGATTGGTTTGCGTCCGTCGGTTCGATTGATTCCTAGATCGATCCATGTGCTCTCTGTCTCCCAGACTAATTGGTGTTCTTGCAGCTACAGTGCTGGCCGGCTCTGCTCCTGCGGGACTGCACTCAATCATGGCAGCTCCGGCTGAACTTCAGGTACCAACTAAAAACAGAGGAGACAGTAGTATTTTGGTTCTGAGCAACACATGCCCTTTCTTTTTTAGTACAATAAATGCCTGAATTTTGTTTCCAACGAATGCTAGTATTTTGGCTAGCTAGCTAGCGCGCTGCTAGTTAGCAAATTCCACGTCCGTGCTCCTTCATGGTACTGCTATCTGCTGCTATAATTCTCGTGGAATTTGCTCCCAACCTTTCTCTTTTGGTAAGAAATAAAAGTAGTTTTGAAAAGAATGATATTTTGTCGGGCAGGTATCTCTCTCACTCGCACTGCTCCTTGAAAATGTTCCCTATACTGATTTTGATAACTTAGGTACCATCACCGCAGTAATTTTGACACTAAAAAAATTTGCTGAAACATATAACCCCGGTAATTTTCTCTATAAATAGTTGGTAATATACACACCATGGACTAGATAACTTACACACAAACACCACAATACTTTTGAGTCACGAGTAAAAAACATAGAAAACAAACCTTCGATAAAATATACGCACCACAGATTTGATAACTTACGTCTAAAATACCACAATAATTTTTTGTTCGATGAAAAAAAAAGTTGTTGTAAACATACAATGGTAAATTTTGTGTACATAGCATGGTAGTTTAAGCACCGCGGACCTGTTAAACTGCCTACAAAAACCATGGTAAGTTTTAGATCCCAGAATTTTATTTTGTTCAAACATACCCCCACTAATTCAAAAAAACATGGTAGTATAAGCAACTCATAACCGATAACTTACATACAAACACCATGATAACTTTTGCCCTAGGAAAAATTTGTTGGAAAATATACTCTTGCTAACTTATTTGTACATAGCATGGTAATATATGCCCCCTAGACCTGATAACTTACGTCCAAACACTTCGGTAATTTTAACTAGGATAATAATCATTGCAAACTACCCTCGACAGCTTCTGTGCAAATAACACGGTAATGTACGTCCAAACACCGTGGTAATTTTGGATAAGGAAAAGTTTTAGAGAATACTCGCTGTAATTTCTATGTAAATATCATGGTAATTTAGGCCTCGCAGACATGATAATTTACTTATAAACGCTGCAGTAATTTTGACTAGGTGAAAATTTATTGAGAAAATAATTCCTGTTAATTTTTATGTAAATATAATGGTAATTCACACACCGCAGACATGATAACTTACGAACAAACACCGTGTTAACTTTTGACTCTGAGAAAAGAGTATTTAACAAAAACTACCACAATTCACGGAACCGTGACGAAAAACTACCACTTTACGATTTTGTGCGAAAAACTACCGCTTTTTTCCTAAACTGTGGCAAAAAACTATCAAGTCTGAAAAGAGCCTGATTAGGCTCTTTTAAGCGCGTTTCTGACAGAGTTGGCCCACACATAAGCAGGCTAAAAAAGCAATCGGGTCCCTGTTTTCTTTTTCAAAAAGCAATCCAGTCCTTGTGAGGCCGCCGGCCAGGGGCGCGACCAGGGGCGCGGCGGGGCCAGGCGCGCGGCCACGGGCGCGGACAGGGGCGCTCGGCCACGGGCGCGGCCAGGCGCGCGGCCACGGGCGCGGCCAGGGGCGGCGGCCACGGGCGCGGCCAGGGGCGCGGCGGGGCGGCGCGCGGCCACGGGCGGGCGGCCATGGGCGTGGCCACGGGCGCGGCCAGGGGCGGCGGCCACGGGCGCGGCCACGGGCGCGGCGGGGCGGCGCGCGGCCACGGGCGGGCGGCCATGGGCGCTTGGCCACGGGCGTGGCCACGGGCGCGGCCAGGCGCGCGGCCACGGGCGCGGCCAGGGGCGGCGGCCACGGGCGCGGCCAGGGGCGGCGGCCACGGGCGCGGCCAGGGGCGCGGCGGGGCGGCGCGCGGCCACGGGCGGGCGGCCATGGGCGCGGCCAGGCACCCCAGGGGGCTCGGCTAGGGGCGCGGCGACGGGCGCGCGGCCAGGGCGGCAAGGCCAGGCACGCAGCCCATGGGCACGGCCAGGGGCGTGGCGGAAGGACTGGATTGCTTTTTTTTTTAAAAGGGACCCGATTGCTTTTTTAACCCACTTATGTGTGGGCCAACTCTGTCAGAAACGCGTTTAAAAGAGCCAAATTGGGCTCTTTTCAGACTTGGTAGTTTTTTACCACAGTTTAGGAAAAAAGCGGTAGTTTTTCGCACAAAATCGTAAAGTGGTAGTTTTTCGTCACGGTTCCGTGAATTGTGCTAGTTTTTGGTTAAATACTCCTTAGAAAAAGATGTTGAAATATACCCCGATAAATTGTGTGTAAATAACACGGTAATGTACGCACCACATAATACTCGTACAAACACCACGGTAATTTTTGACTCAGGGGAAAAGTTGTTAAAAACATTTTCCCGTATAACCTTTATGTAAATAGTATGATAATTTACTCATGCAGATCTGATAACTTGTGTATGAACATCATGGTAACTTTTGTGATCTGGGGGTGAAAAAATTATTGAAAACGTACACGCAGTACCTTCTATGTACCTAGCATGATGATTTACACACCGCAAACATGATAACTTTGGTACAAAACATCATAGTAAATTTGTCCAAGTGATTTTTTTTATGAACACGTGATAACCTCTGTCTAAATAACGTGATAATTTACTCATCGCAGATCTAATTATTTACGTACAAACACCATGGTAACATTGACCGAAAGGGGGGTGTTGAAAAATACACCCCCAATAACTTATCTGCAAATATCATGGTAATATATGAAGCCCATACCTGATAATTTAAGTACAAACAGAGAAAAAACTATTGAGAAACATACCCCAAAAACTTGAGTGAGAAAAGCATGGCAACATTAGAACTTCGTACCTGATAACTTACGTGCAAACATCATGATATTTTACATCTTGAAAGGAGTGAAGAGGACGCCCGGGTTTGTGAACCGTGTGAGACGTGCAGAAAAAATGATAGAACTAGGGTGTATTGTTCTAAAACCCATACAAATGAGGCTGCCAGTTTGGATTTTCAGTTACTAATCATTGCCTTTTTTTGTTTATTCTTGTTTCAGGAAGATATAACTAGTGTGTAAGTTGTATGTAGTCAGATAAGTGGGCTAGCGCAGTTGGATGTTGCAACTTACTCCCTCCGTTCCAAATTACTCGTCACTGAAATGGATGTATCTAGAACTGAAATACATCTAGATACATCCATACGTGCGACAAGTAATTCCGAACGGAGGAAGTAGTTTCGTATAAGAGGGTCTGGGTTCGACTCTCTTTCAATGCCTTTTTTTTTTGCCTATTTTAAACTACAGGCCCGAAAAAAACTGGAGAAGATGGGATCCAAGGAGGGTGGTTGCTCGGGAGGAGGTGGGATCGAAGGTAGAAGAGTCGTGTGATACTTTTAGCAATGTGGCACACGTGTGCCAAATATCACAGTCATACCCCTTGGTTCCTAGAGAAACATCCATCGGTTTCCTAGAAAAACATCCATCGGTGTTCTATTCCTTGCTTTGAGATTTGCACTGTGCATTTCGAACCCTTCTCTCTTCGCCAGCGAACGCTTCTCGAGATAAGGTGTATGTCACAATGGTGCAAATATTCACCACGTTCACATGAACACTTTGAACTAGCAGTAAAAATTTGAGAACAGAGCAGGATAATCTCAATGTTCTATTTTGCGTGGGTATCACAGCGGGAGCTGACCACCAGCTGCACCTGCACGGAACCCAGAGAAGAGAGCAGAGCATACTAATCACATGCCCCCTTTACATAGTCATCTGAAGAAATGGATGTACAGGAATATACAGACGACAAAGTTTTTTTTTTTATGATCGGCCTTCATCGAGCCATCGGACTGGTAAAAAGAAGACGATGCCCAGCTTGAAGAATAATTCCAACATATATGCGTCGAAAACTACCGACTGAGCTCACCGGAACGACCATTGTATCTCCTCTAGAGTTCTTCCCTTGGTCTCCGGCACCCAGAGGATGATGAACACGAGGGTGAACGCGCTCACGAGCGTGTAGCACACAAAGGTACCTGCCAAGATCGTAAACAAACAGAAATGATCTCCATCGAGTCCATGACACGGGTTCATAATTCTACTTGAGGGAAGAGGGAAGAGTGTGAACCTCCAGCGCTCCAGCTGAGCAGCAAGTTTGCGGTCATTGTTATCCCAAAAGAGGTCAGCCAGTTGGCGAGCGTCGCGAAGCTTCCCGCGAGGCTCTTGATGCTGACCGGGAGGATCTACAAACACATAACAAGTCCAAAAGTATGGTTATGTGAATGCCTAGTCCACATTACCTATGGTCTATGTGCAGTGGGCAGATTCACTATATTACCTCAGACATTATGATCCATGGAATGGCGCCCATACCGAAGGAGAAGGTGAATACATAAGCCTGAACAAGTGTCAGGTTAGTATTTCGGGCACAGCTCATGGATTTGCGATGTAAATTTTTAGACCAAAAAATCTAGTTGGCGGATGGACATACCACAATAGCAAGCAAGGAGACCATGCTTAATATGTAATACATGTCAGAATCTTGTGGAACGTTGTCCTGGAACAGTAAATCATGATAATATAAGAAGGTATTCAGCACAAGAGGCCCTGCAATACTATCACCAATAAAAAAAATATCCCCGATCCACGTAATAGACTATTATGAGGGTGTGGTATATGGATTCTGTATTTTATTTATACTGGAACCCTATACTAAAGAAACCTCAACATACCTTGAGAAAAAATATGACGGCAACCGCAAGAAGGCTTAGAGTCATCCCGGCAGAAGAGATCTGGGAGTTGAAGCAAGAGCCAAATTATAGTTACAGAAAACTACAGTAACAAACTGGTTTCACAGAGAGGAGGAAGTTACAATAAGTAGGATCCGCCGGCCAGCTCTGTCTAGTAACCAGCTTGTAATTCCAGTGGCAAGAAGCTGATGAAAAATGTTGTCAGCACCTTAATGTGAACTACCAAGAGACAAGAAAAGATCTATCAAGTTACGCACCGCAATAGCTCCAAGTCCACATGCGGCCAAGTTGCTGTTTGTAAGACCTGAAGGGCTTTTCATGTTAAATATAGAAGCTAAAATTGACTATAATATAACACTATAATATTGCACTGAAGGACATTTAGTGACCAAATTGTACAACTTGCCTGCAGCTTTGAAGATGTTGCCTGCATAAAACAGTATAGCGTTGATCCCACTTAGCTGTTGTAGTACAAGCAGGCCAATTCCTAGCTGCAAGGTTGTACCACAATCACGATAACGATAACAAAATGCAATTGTGAATTTTGGTATGAAACAAACCAGCAAGTCAAGGAAGTTACTATGAGGGGCATGCAGAATTTCTTTTGTTTTAACTCTTGGAAACGGATCGCCGTCGTTTTGTTTGCTGATGCTACCGCTGTCTGCATGATGTTAAAGCAAACATTGGTGACTACACTGAAAGTCACATAGAGACATTTGTACTTACTTAGTCTAGAAGAAAAAAAGGGCAGGTGCTTGCCTTTATATCATTCACCTCTGAGGTGATGTCGGTCTCAGATCCTCTCAAAACTTGTAGAGAGGCTTCGAAATCATCCATCTTGTTCATCTTTGCCTAGAGATTGATGCACAAGAGTAGTTAATAAAAATTTCAGAAAGATGCAGCATTTTGTATACATTTGCGTATACAAACCAGCGATCTTGGAGATTCTGGAATGAAGAATAGGCCAGGTATCAATATTGTGCATGGCAAGGCTCCTAGAAGAATCACAACCCAGAATCAGAGATTTTGAAACTAGACGCATACACATTCGCTTAAGCCCATAAAATACTGGCTAAATCAACATAGATTACTGACACAGTAACTTTTCCTTCAAAAGTTTGAACGGAAATATTTGCCAAGGATATCTCAGGATTCTAGTCATAGTTGTCAACATGGCATTTACTGTTACTGGTCCTGTGAACTTAAATATCAGAGGTTAAGTGAAAACTGACAGTGAAAATAACAAAGTTCAGTAACGCGTCGGCACTTAGTCATGTTACCTATCACCGCAAGCATCCTCCAAGGAACAAGCATGCCGAGCACATAGGCCAACACCATCCCAATTGTTACAGATAACTGCGGAATGAACAATTGCACAATGAGTCCAGCATAAGCAAGCTATTAGGTCTTTGCTTGGGAGGATAGGCCTACCGGGTTCACGCAGCCTAGAGCACCCCTCTTGTTCTGAGGAGAAATCTCTGCTATGTATACGGGCACCTGTTATCACATAACTCTCAGATCAAGACCAAGTATTTTAACCAGTCCGAGGTTCTTTTGACAACAAATAAACTTCACAATGGGATGGCCAACTTTGTTCCCACAATACCGACATCCTGTTGATATTTTTTTTTCTGAACAACTTAACCAGATAGACATGTGTGCATAGATCTTCTATGCAAAGAATAAGCAGGCACAGAGTGTTGTTAAACGAACCGTGTAGGATATGATACCAACACCAAATCCTTCAAGCAGTCGCCCCATATACAGAAACGCAGTATCCTGTAAAACAAACGCCGAGAAGTGCCAAGTTCAGAAGCAGCAAACAGTGAAACTAAGCTCCGGAAAAGAAGGCATGTTGACATACTTTTGCCGATGAGATGGCGAGCCAACCGAGGATGTTAGGAATAGCAGCAATCACCAATGCCTGGAAAATTAGTTCGCAACATTGTTAGAACTCAAGAGAAGATCATTAGTTTGGCCAGCTACTGAAACATCGCTAAGATTCGGCCGACATACGGAAGTTTGACACAGCAATAAAGAATTCAGCAATAGATCACTCATTTGTTCGGCTAAAAACCACCGGTCTACTGCAATCTTTTTGCAAGAAGCGTTGGTGGTTCGCTAAACGGTCTGTGACGCTCTTTCTGACGCGAGGGGCATTTTCACGAACACCTCGCGTGCGCGCCAGCGCGTACTCGCGCGAACCGGGTGTTGCGGCTCAGCTCCCGTCGTACTTTGAGACGACGATCCTAGCTGGCTCGCGGCGCGGCGCAGCTTGTGGAGCCCCACTGCTCAACCCGCCCATGGGAGGCCGGAGCGTCGTGTCATGTCATGTCGCCGCGTCCCTCGTAATCTCCTTTCATTTTATTCAACCGCACCTTGATCAGCTTGAGCTAGATTGGTGACCCGCACATTTGCGCTGCTAACTTTGATTATTTTTTAGAGAAAGAAAAGAATGGGGTTTCTGGCAAAATCTTTGGTGTTTTTTTTTGCGGGTGTGTTATACTCCCTCATATCCGTAATATAAGACGTTTAACGAAATCCTAGTCAAATTCCTGAAGTTTCCAATTTTCGCCCTCATACGTGTGTCACGCACGAACACCACACTTCGCTCTTCCTCACCTGGCTCGCGCTCCCCCACCGCGTCGCCACCGTCTTCCTCACGCTCCCCCACCTCGTCACCGCTGCCCCCCCCTCCCGCGCTGCCTTGCTCTCGGATTTCCTGGTTTTCGCCGCCTCTCTTGCTCTTCATCTTCTCCCCCAAAGCGCCGCCGATAGAGTGGCCAAGGTTGCTTTTTTCTGCACAAAACACCGGCGTTGCTCGCCTGGACACCAAGATATGTCAGAGGCGTTGCTGGATTTGTTTTCCTCTTGCTGGCGATGCTGCCGGGGTCGACCTTGGCATCACCGACATGGATCCCGCGGTACCAGAGCTCGGTGGTGCCACAACGACCACACCACAGGAGATGAGGTGGACGCAAGGCGAGATGAGGCGGGAGGGCGAGGGACCTGGAGGAGGTGAATCGAGCGTGGTAGGCCAGACCTGGAAGACGCGCATCTGCTACTGCTGGCTCAAGCGCGGAAATTCGTACCTGGAGACGGCGAATCCTGGGCGTCACAACCACTTCTGCCGGCGTGAGTAGCCTTTAGATGGTGGACGCGTGCTGACTTTGTTGCATCCACAAGGGAGCTGCCTGACGACGGCCCTGTAGACTATGGACCGTTGTTTCCGACAAGTTAAGGAGGGAGGGGGATACTTTTGTAGAATTATTTGTATTTGGGAGTTGTTGGAAAATTCTCCAACATCTTATATTTCGGATCGGAAGGAGTATATAAGAAGATACATACTCCATCCATTCACAAATATAAGATTTCCAACTTTTTGTGAATCGGATGATGTTTTAATGTGTCTGTTCACTCATTGCAGTTTGGATGTAGTCCATATTAAATAATCTTTTTGTGTAGCATGCAAATAATTGCATTATTTAATGAACGAATACTTAAATAACATGTATATGTATTTCCTTGCTAGAAAACATTAATATGTATTTAGAAGAAAAATGATTAAGTTTAATACCCCCCCCCCCCCCCCCCCCCCCGCGCACCACCACCACCACACTCCATATCATGTTTTTTGTTCTCAAAATAAGGCTATGGCGTTCGTAACAGAGAAGAGGCGTCCCGATACCTCCTCCTCCTCCGAAGTTCCACTGGGTCGCCTCACGAGAAACTCCTCCTAGGACCAGGGTTGTCTCGCTTCCCACCGGCGCCGCCGCTGATTTGCTTTGTATTTGGTGGCCTTATGACCATGGAGGCGCGATGGACATCGGCCCTCGTCTGTGGGAGGGCTCCTGCTCTGTTTTTAGGTCTTTATTTAGGGCTGATTAGGGTTTGTGTCCTACTTAGATAGGCAAGAAGGCTGGTCCGCTTTGTATTTGGTGGCCTTATGACCATGGAGGAGTGATGGACCTCGGCCCTCGTCTGTGGGAGGGCTTCTGCTCCGTTTTTAGGTCTTTATTTAGGGCTGATTAGGGTTTGTGTCCTACTCAAGGAGGCGAGACGGAGGCGGATCCTTGTAGTTGGAATAAGGTCCTTCCCGCCTAGTCCTGTTCCGGCGATGCGTACAACATCGTTGGAAGAGCGTGCGGAGATTGAATTCTTCTGATCTACATTTGTCTTCATCGCCATCGGTTATTGTTGTTGTGCACTGGTCCTGTAGGGCCTTAGCCCGACGACTTTCCGACTATCTACTACAACAAGTTTTGCCCAGCTCCGCTGAAGGAGGGGCGACGACGGCGGCGCGCTCCAGTTCTTGTAGTCGTCAGTAGGTGGTCAATGGACGTGGATGAAATTTTATTATTTCTAGTGTTATTTGTACTGCCATGACAGTTGATGAATAGACTGAAGATTTTCTTGCAAAAGAAAAGACTATGACGTGTTGGGACCGGTCCTGTTGAGGTTCTGGAGTTAGCTGATTGTAAGGATATTGTCATTGAGTAATACGAGTATTTCTCCCCAAAAAAAGGCGTGGTCATTTTGAAAATGGTAAGGCCTCTTTTGATTTAGAGGAATCTTGTAGGAATTTCATACGATAGGATTTTTATAGGAAAAATCTCTTTAGAGCCCTTTAGTTTTTAGGAATGGAATACTAGTCCTGTGGAGGAATTCTTCGTATCCTCCACATTTCATAGAAAAATAAACATTAGCTTAGAATCAATAAAAAAAATATTCCTGCTCATAGGATTTGAGATACATGTCATCTCATTTTCTATGACTTTTCTATTCGTACAATTTTCCTACCCTACGACTGTCTCTATCCATTTGGCCATGTCGACCTCGGCCTACCGTACGCATACTGTTCTCCTCCTCCTGGCAAGCGACGGCGACCTGTTCTTGCCGTCTGGGACTCTCCGTGATCGCGATAATTCATTGTTTTTTTCCTGGCGCTCAGCAATGATTCATCGACGCTGCAGCACACTGCGCGGGACCAATTGTAGGCTAGCTAGTAGTAGTAGTAGTAACACGTGTATTGTAGCACAGCAGTACGTGTGTATGAGGGCGCATGCATGCATGCCACGTCCCCACACCTTTGGTTTCTAGTGCTGCAGGCAGCAGCTAGTGTAACCATGGTCTAGTCCACGGTGGTGCCCAGATGAGGAAAGTCCCGACCGCTGGGATAACATAATTAAGTTTAGATTCAGAAATCTTGTCTCCATTTGTTTTTTTTTTTTGCTTTTAAATAAGAAATGGTATGATTGATAGGTTGTCCGTTTCAACAAAATATTACTACTAGATTGATTACATCGGTACGTATTTGCTACCGCAAGGGATGGGAGTATATATCGATAGATACCATTCGACATGAATGTTGGGCTACAAACAATGAAGGGATGGAAGCATCGATTATCAACGGAAAGGATTTACATCGACTATTTTGAAGTGTGATGAGGCAACATGTAACAAACCGGTCGATCTGGCAGTGGAATAGTTAGAAGAAGACGATGGAGGGGGAGAAAATTCTCACCGCTTTGTGGCCAACGTGCTCCACCATCTGGCCGCTGGCGATGGCCCCCGCCATGGCGCCGATGTTGGAGAGCGAGCCGAACACCGAGAACTGCAAGCAGCCAGCGTCCTCAGTCAGTAAGATTCCCGGACCAGGACGACTGTAAACAAAGGCGGGCTATGGAGGTGACCTCGGAGATGGAGAGGCTGAGGTCGCGGGTGATGGCGTCCTGCGTCGGCGAGGAGAAGCCGCCGGTGAAGCCGAACTGGATGGGGCCAAGCGCCACGATGAGCGTGCAGAGCAAGGCGGCGACGTGGGACTCGCGCATCATGGCCATGGAGGAGGATGCCGTGAGGTTCGACCCCATCTTGTACCAGCTCCCCGTGTTCACCAGCAGCGGCTTCCGCATGTCCATGTCGTCGTGGTCGCTCTCGTGCCCTCCTCCGGCGTTGCCGTTCATGGCGCCTGCAGGCTCGTTTGCTGATGGACGAGCGAGAGGGAGGGAGGGAGAAGAAGAAGACGATGTCGACTTTGAAATGGGGAGGGGTGGTGGGGTGGGGGTGGGATGGGCTCGTCTCTAGGTAGCTTGTTTGCCGATCGAGCTTAATATATGCGTAGGCAGGGCTCAAAGTCAGGAGCTAAAACAAGAAAGTTCTTCTTTTCTTTAGCGGTTGGGCATTATTCCCTAGCTAGTGCTATAGATTCTTCAGGCTGCGACTTTTGCCTATAAAACCCAAGCAACCATTTCCCTTTGAATCGATCCGGTCGCCTCCTCTCTCTGTTGCGGAGTAGTCCTACAACAATCTGTTGTGATTACATCGTCCACACCATATCTTCTAAGTATCAGATTTGCTTTTTGTCTGTTTGGGTTGTCCGTCACTCGGCGTCTGCCCTCCTTTTGATTTGGCTCGACCGTGCGCCCAACACACGAGACCCATTTTATATCCAAGTATAAATTTTAGGTCATGCCAGCGGTCATATGCCATCGCCCAAAATTCATGCCAGCGCCATACCAGCGACCGACATACATGCCAGCCTAAAAAAAAGACACCACATAGTTCATGTTTGCTCACTTGCTAGTGGCCGTCACACATGCCAGTACATAAAAAGAGGTGGGAATTCGCCACGCCATCTTGGCCGTGGTCATGCCAGCACGCTTGCCGGTCATACAAAAAAAAAGGATGGCGCTCTCCGCCATAGATCACTCGTCCTTGAACTTGAGCATCTTCTCGAACCATGGAATCCTCCTCGGCGACACGGTGTTCAAGTCCACCTTCATGATCTCGATCCCCATCATCATGCTAGCGAGCGCCACTTCTTTTGCCTTTCTCTTGGCATTGGCGGCCTTGATCTCGAGCATCTGGCTTTCTTCTCCGCTTCCATCGCAAGCATCTTGGCTTGCTTCTCCGCCTCGTGGTCAAACCTCATCCTTTGGATCTCACTAGTAGAAAAACACCTAATAGTCCCGGTTCGTAAGGGCATTTAGTCCCGGTTCATGAACCGAGACTAATGGATCGTTACTAATACCTGCATCCATTAGTCCCGGTTCAAACACGAACCGGGACCAATGTGCCTCCATGTGGCTCTGTGCGCCGAGCCCAGTCAGGGGGGCCATCCACGCGTCAGCTTTCCAGTGGCTGGGGTTTTTGTTTTTTTTTGAAAGGAGGAGGGGGGGGGGTTGGGGGTTTTGGGGGGTTAATTTAGGTGTTTCATATATTGTGTTAGCTAGCTAATTAATAGAGAGAAGTGTCCTCTCTTATGTCCGTGCTTGGTCGACGCTACGTACTATATATACATAAGTGATCGAGAGAATCATTGAGTACAGAAGTTCGTCATGCATACCGAGAGAAGTGATCGATCGACCTCTCCTTCTCTAAGAGATTGGTCGAACAACAAGTTTTCGTATATCATGTATCCAACGCTACTGGCTACATACATGTACAATATGTATAAGATCTCTTAATTACAATCCCCTAGCAATTGAAATCAATTTCCACATGGTATTCTCCGGCTTTATTGATGACGTGGTCAAGAAAGAATCCCGCCAATTCCTCTTGAATTGCTGTCATGCGATCTGGTTCTAGGAGTTCATTCCGCATCTGCCACGTCTAGTTTGAAGAAGGGGGTTAATTAATACATATATATGAATGAAACTCAACAGAAATGATGGTGTAATAAAATGAAATTGTGAATATTATAGCTTACGCACTTCATATTGTCTTTGAGAGTAGCCCCGCTTGTTTTTCAAAGTCGCGTTGTGGATGAACTCGCACACGTAGTATCCACAGAAATCATTCCATTCTTCCTGCCACAAGCACTTTACGAGAAATAGAGGTCAATCAAACTGATAATGAAGCATTATAAATGGCATTGATGAAAGTATAGCTATAGAATCAACGGAAGATGCGCGCAACTAGCTAGCCAGTAGTACTTACTTTCGGGTATGTATATCGCAGCTCCTTCGGCAGTCCCGGAGCTTCTGCGGTGAACTGTTTCCAAACCCTGCAAGACAAAGAAAATAATTATTATTACTTGAGACATCAGGAAATGAACAAAAAGTTGCCGATATGGTGCGATAATGATCGATTGAACTTACTTATTGAGCAATTCAGTCATGTCCGCATAGGTTTAGGGATCTTTCCGTCTCGAGTCTAAGACGGTTACTAGTCCCCGCTCAAGCTTAATCTCCAGAAGAACATAGTGGTACCTACGCACGCATGCATAACTCATCAATTACATTACTATAACCTCGCTCGAGTAATAAGGGAAACCGAATATGCACATGACAGTAACACTCACTCGCCGTTGTAAGGAAAGAGTATGGTATCTTTGTTTTGACTTTTGATCAACGATCGTAGCAAGTTGTCCTCGGCCTCTTTGACGTCTTTTTTAACCAGAAATTCATCTATGACATTTGTGTTAATGAACCCAATATCATAAATTTCTTGTTTTTTGCACTCGACGATCTTCAATCTGCATAATATATTGAGGATAATTAATTATAAATACATGAAATGAAAGAGCCGACCTATATATAGAGACTTAATGACAGAAATAGTACTTACAGACAGTAGCAAAAGACCATTAGTTTATCGAGGGCCTTTTGATTGAAGAACGCGAAGAACTCATCAAATGGAACAGTCAACAGATCATTTGTAACAAGGTCGTGCTCCTCTTTAATATTCAGATACAAAGCATTCGTACCCCCAGACTCTCTGCAGGTTTCCATGTACCAATTATGGAATCTTCGCATCATTGTTGTCAGAGATTTTTCATCTTTGACGAGAGGCTTCCCGTACTCGTATCTGTGTTCGTCCACCTCCAAGAAATCAGGAAGTTGATCGTCAGGCAGGTAATCTGCAAGATTTCCATAACCGGCCATCGTCCCCAGAGCATTAGACACATTGAGCGGGGGGCACGATTGCTGTGCTTGTTCCCCGAGCTGGGCAATTTTCCCCCCTTTGCTCGTTCTTTTAACCTTTTAGCACTGACAGTAGTTCCCGACCGCTGGGCTTGGAGATATGTCTGTTCAGTAATGCGCTCATAGTTGGTTCTCGGCGGAGACTTTGGTGGTTTCCTCAGGGCATCGATAGTGCGCTTTGCTTTCACCGGATCTACCTTCTCCTCCGGAGGTGGATGTCTCTTTGCTTTCACCCCTTCAAAGAACTCCTTCACGTGGGTCCACACAATCGTATCATTTTCCTCCTCGGTCCTCTCGTACGGTAACTTCTCTAGAGGCTGGAGAGGTGGACCGTATCTGTATTGCCTCCCGCCTCTGGTTGTGCTGCTAGACGCCGGAGCAGATGGAGCGGCTGCGGCGTCTGTCTTCTTTCGTGCTTGCTTACGAGGCATAGGAGAAGGAGTAGGACGCGCCGGAGCAGCTGGGGCGGCGGCAGGTCTCTTCCGCCCTTGCTGGCGAGGCGGAGAAGGAGGAGGCTGCTGGCTGCTCGGGAGCGCCGGCGCAGGCAGAGAAGGAGGCGGAGTGCTACCACACGCCGGAGAAGGAGGCGGAGTGCCACCACATGTGCCCTGGTCGTCACTCGCCGGAGGAGGAGGCGGTGGAGGAGGCGGAGTGCCCTGACTCGCCGGAGGAGAAGGAGGAGGCGGAGGCGTCCAGTTCGGAAGGTTGATGAGCTCCTTCCGCCATAGGCATGGAGTTTTCAGAGGAGAACCCAACCTAGTCTCCCCTTCACCGGTAGGGTGGTCAAGCACGAGGTCCTCAAATCCCTCCGTTATTTCATCCACCATCACCTTAGCATATCCTTCTAGAATCGTCCGGCAGTGATAAGTTGCTCCGGATCCAGTAGGATAAATAGAGCCAACAGCCGCCTTGACCTTCAAATTCATCCATCGCGCCATAATGTGGCAATGTTGAGACTCCGTGATAGCATCCACGGGATAGCTGGCAGGAGCCGTCAAGACATGCTCCGGCTGAAGAAGCTCGGTGGAAGCCACACTGCTTCTCCGCTGAGATGGCGGGGTAGCTTCGGGGGAAGCTTCGGCAGGTCATTTGCTGCGATCTGCTGCTTCTTGTTCCTCTAGCCCCATTACCCTTTCGTGCAGCGCCTGCAGTTGGCCCTGCTCCAGTTTCTTCCTCCTCTCGTGGGTTTTGTAACCCCCTGCGTCCGGAAAACCAACCTTCCACAGAATGGAGCCTGGCGTGCCTCGTGTCCGTCCAGGGTGCTCAGGATTCCCGAGGGCCATTGTGAGCTCGTTCTTCTCCCTGTCTGGTACGAACATCCCTTTCTGCGCTGCATTGATATAGTGTTGAAGGTTCTTGACTGGTATTTCCAGTTGCTCGTCTGTCCAACGGCACATCCCTGATACAGGGTCCAAGGTTCCGCCAGCCCCGAAGAACCAAGTCCGGCAACGGTTTGGCCATCTCATTATCTCTGGTTCGATCCCTTTTTCAAGCATATCATTCTCCTCCTTGGACCACTTAGGCCGGGCTTTGAGGTAGCCACCTGACCCCGTGCGATGGTGAAGCTTCTTCTTAGCAGCATTTTGCTTGTTCGTCGCCGACATCTTCTTACTCTTTTCCGATGTCTTGTGGGCCACAAATGCGGGCCAATGATCTTTGATCTTCTCATATTTGCCGATGAATTCTGGTGTCTTTTTTTCTCGACAAAATGGTTCAACTCTTTCCTCCACCTCCTGAATAGGGTTGCCATCTTCTTAAGAGCACAAGACTTGACTAATTTCTCTTTAACTGGCTTCTCCGGATCCTCCTCTGGCGGTAGGGTGAAATTTGCCTTCAGCTGAGTCCAAAGATCTTCTTTCTGCATATCATTGACATAAGACACCTCAGGGTCGTCCTTAGGCTTATACCATTGCTGGATGCTGATCGGGATCTTGTCCCTAACAAGAACCCCGCACTGAGCAGAAAATGCGTTCTTTGTCCGGATGGGTTCAATCAGTTCGCCGTCGGGCGCGATTTCTATGATCTCAAACCTTTCATCCGAGCTCAACTTTTTCTTCGGGCCTCGTCTCCTTACCGAAGTTGTGCTCGATCCGTAGGGCTAGAAATTAAAAGGAAGAAAGACGAGAGTAATTAATATGTGTACATATACCAAAACAATGAATGCATCAATTAACTAGTCAGCACGGGCTTAACTAATATATATATATATATATAAGCCATCATGAACATTGCCCTCTTCTTGTACCGGCATTAATGGGCCGGAGCCATCATGAACATAGCCCTCTTATTCACCCAGTCCTTCCTGACCAACGACGTCATTGAAAAATGACGCAATGACATCAGTTCCTTCTGCGATCATCTCCCCCAACATCGCTTCTGTTGCTTTGTCTCGGTAGTGCTCCATAGTTTCTGCAAATATTTACAACATGTCAATTATTATTCAAACATGGTACAGATGGATATATATTAGTGGCAAACATAGAACTAGCTAGCTAATCACAATAAGGAATCATGTTAGTGGCCTCGACGCTGCTTCTCTAGGGTTTGGGATCGCCTCGACACAACGCTTCAAGGGTTTGGGGTGGCCTCGACGACAATGCTCTTTTAACTTGGTAAATTTGGGCGGCCTCGAGAGTTTTGGTCAAGCGAGAGGGCCGAGGTGGGTGCTGCCGTTGTATAGGTTATCACGGTCGAGAGGGGGTATATATATCGACCGCCCCTCATGTCGAAGTTATCTCGAGGGGGCGGCGAGGGCGAAGGCGAGCAGCCTGACGGTGACAGACCCGATAAAACATAAGAAAACGAAGAAGAAATAAAAAAAGGAGAAGAAGAAAGGAATAGAGGAGAAGATCGAAGAAAAAAAAGAAGAAAAAAAAGAGGAGACGAAGAAAGGAATAGAGGAGAAGAAGAAAGGAAGAAAAAATAGAATTTTTCTATTTTTTCTTCTTCTCCTCTATTCCTTTCTTCTTC
Organism: Triticum aestivum; assembly: GCF_018294505.1. Taxonomy (NCBI): domain Eukaryota; kingdom Viridiplantae; phylum Streptophyta; class Magnoliopsida; order Poales; family Poaceae; genus Triticum; species Triticum aestivum. Next base: position 632,238,737 of record NC_057804.1, on the reverse strand, counting down.
TCCTCTTCCTTTTCTTCTTTTTTGTTCTTCTTATTTATTTCTCCTCTATTCCTTTCTTTCTTCTTCTCCTCTTCTTTTTCTTCTTTTCCGTCGAGAAAGGAAAATAATTAAGGAAAAGGAAGAAAAGAGGAAGAAGGAAGAAGGAAGAAGAAGAAGAAAGGAATAGAGGACAAGCAGAAAAAATAGAATTTTTTTTCTATTTCTTCTTCTTCTCCTCTATTCCTTTCTTCTTCTCCTCTTCTTTTTCTTCTTTTTTCTTCTTCTTATTTATTTCTCATCTTCTTTTCCTCTCCTCTTCTTCTCCTTTCTTCTCTTCTTATTTTCCTTTTTCCTCTCATTCTTTTTCTTCTTCTTCTTCCTTCTTTTCTTCCTTTTCCTTATTTTACTTTTTCATCTACACTAACCTAATTAAAATGCACTAACCTAAAATCGATATCTACTAACAACCTAAATAAAAAATTAATACATATATGAAAAAACATATATAAGCAAAAAAAATGCTATGAACATTAAATTCATACATACATAGCCACATCCATTCATCATATAGCTACCACATACATATATACATTAATTATATATATGAAAAAATGCAATGAACAAAAAAATACACATGTATGTATGAAAAAAAGCACTGAACACAGAGCCTCGACGGCGCGGCGGCTCACAACGGGGGCGGCGGCGAGGGCGTCGGCGACGACCACGGTGGGCCGGGGCAGGGGCGTGGCCGGCGACGACGGCGACGATGACGGCGACGACGGGCGCGGGCGACGATGATGGCGTCGGCGGGGGCGGCCGGCGGGCGGCGTGTCGGGGCAGCGCCTGGCGGCGACGGGGCAGGGCCGACAACGGGGGCGCGCGGACGGCGTCGGGGCGGCGGGCGGCATCGGGGCAGCGGACGACGTCGATCTGGGCAGCCTGGCGGCGTCGATGAGCTCGGCGTCGTCGGGCGGGCCGGGGGCAACTGGTGATGTGTTCGTCAAATTTTCCTAAGTGCTGTATATATAGCAAGAGCATTGGTCCCGGTTCGTAAGTCCAACCGGGACTAATGCCCCCTTTAGTCCCGGTTGGTACCACCAGCCGGGACCAAAGGCCTCTTTTCAGCAGCCCAAAGAGCGGGAAGCGGCGACCTTTGGTCCTGGTTGGTGGCACCAACCGGGACTAATGCCCCCTCTTTAGTCCCGGTTGGTGCCACCAACCGGGACCAAAGGACCCTGTGTTGCCCGCGTCGGGGCCAAAGTTTAGTCCCACCTCGCTAGTTGAGAGGGGCGCGCAGTGGTTTATAAGCCCCACTGTAGCACCCCTCTCGAGCTCCTCTCCACCATAGGCTTGCGGGCCTAATTCCTACTGCTTTGCCTGATGGGCCTTCTGGGCCTACTGCGGGCCTGTATCCTGGCCCATGGTAGGGTTTCTAGTCGTATTCAGGCCGTGGGGGCCGAGTAGGAGGCATTTTTTTGTTTTCTTTCTTGCTTTATTTATTTTATTTTGTTTCTACTTACAACAAAATACTTATTGTTGCTATTTTTAATTATTTTCCATTTTTTTGTTTTGTTTTCTGCATTATTTATTTTCTTTTGTTTTTTGCTTTATTTTTTAATTCTTTTTGCTTTTAGTTTTAGAAAAATTATAAACTTTCTGTTAGTGCCATTAGTTTTCAAATTTGAAAACACTTTTTTGTTTTTTTGTTTTCTTTCTTGCTTTATTTATTTTATTTTGTTTCTACTTACAACAAAATAGTTATTGTTGCTATTTTTAATTGTTTTTTGTTTTGTTTTCTGCATTATTTATTTTCTTTTGTTTTTTGCTTTATTTTTTTAATCTTTTTGCTTTTAGTTTTAGAAAAATTATAAACTTTCTGTTAGTGCCATTAGTTTTCAAATTTGAAAACACTTTTTTGTTTTTTTTGTTTTCTTTCTTGCTTTATTTATTTTATTTTGTTTCTACTTACAACAAAATACTTATTGTTGCTATTTTTAATTGTTTTTTTGTTTTGTTTTCTGCATTATTTATTTTCTTTTGTTTTTTGCTTTATATTTTAATTCTTTTTGCTTTTAGTTTTAGAAAAATTATAAACTTTCTGTTAGTGCCATTAGTTTTCAAATTTGAAAACACTTTTTTTGTTTTTTTGTTTTCTTTCTTGCTTTATTTCAAATGAACTATGAAAAAGTTGAAAGTTGGCATGGTATCATAAATTCACCCACATATATAGCATGTGCATGTACAAAGCGGACAATGGTATCATACTCGTGTGTTACAAAGTTGGCATGGAATCATCATAATAGTTGCAGGAGAAAGTCTTCACTTTTTCTTCGCTTGTGTCATTTGCTTATTGCGCCGTAACCATGGATAATCTTCATCGCTTATCAGGATGCTGGGGCCAGCCTTGACTTTGAAGGGAGGAATTTCATGAAACTTTTCATAATCTTCAGACATGTCTGTCTTGCCCTCCACTCCCACGATGTCCCTTTTTCCTGAAAGAACTATGTGGCGCTTTGGCTCATCGTATGATGTATTCGCTTCCTTATCTTTTCTTTTTCTCGGTCTGGTAGACATGTCCTTCACATAGATAACCTGTGCCACATCATTGGCTGGGACGAACGGTTCGTCAGTGTACCCAAGATTTTTCAGATCCATTGTTGTCATTCCGTACTGTGGGTCTACCTGTACCATGCCTCCTGACAGATTGACCCTTTTGCACTGAAACAAACGGACCTTAAAATCATGTCCATAGTCAAGTTCCCTTATGTCCACTATGTAACCATAATATGTGTCCTTTCCCCTCTCGGTTGTTACATCAAAGCGGACACCGCTATTTTGGTTGGTGCTCTTTTGATCTTGGCCAATCGTGTAAAATGTTTCTGAACAGACGTTTCAACCGTGTTATAGGAGCATACCACATCACCTTCGTAGGAACCCTCTTCCTGGGGGGCTCGCCGTCAACATCACCAGGGTCATCTCGTCTGATCTTATACCGTAATGCACCGCATACCAGGCATGCGTTCAGATCCTTGTACGCACCGCGGTAGACGATGCAGTCATTAGGGCATGCATGTATCTTCTGCACCTCCAATCCTAGAGGGCATACGACCTTCTTTGTTGCGTATGTACTGTCGGGCAATTCGTTATCCTTTGGAAGCTTCTTCTTCAATATTTTCAGTAGCTTCTCAAATCCTTTGTCAGGCACAACATTCTCTGCCTTCCACTGCAGCAATTCCAATACGGTATCGAGCTTTGTGTTGCCATCTTCGCAATTGGGGTACAACCCTTTTTTTGGTCCTCTAACATGCAATCGAACTTCAGCTTCTCCTTTTGACTTTCGCATTGCGTCCTTGCATCAACAATGACCCGGCGGAGATCATCATCATCGGGCACATCATCTGGTTCCTCTTGATCTTCAGCAGCTTCGCCTGTTGCAGCATCATCGTGCACATCGTCTGGTTCCTCTTGATCTTTAGTAGCATCACTGTATTCAGGGGCACATAGTTGTCATCGTACTTTTCTTCTTCGCCGTCTTCCATCATAACCCCTATTTCTCCGTGCCTCGTCCAAACATTATAGTGTGGCATGAAACCCTTGTAAAGCAGGTGGGTGTGAAGGATTTTTCGGTCAGAGTAAGACTTCGTATTCCCACATATAGGGCATGGACAACATATAGGGCACGTGGCGACTGCGGCAACACCATGCAAGGAAACACCGATGAGCCCGTGTTTCTCGCGGCCACGGCAGCGCTGATGAGCCCGTGCTGGCCAGAGGCCAATCCTAGGTACATCAGGGCGTCCCTCGTTGCGGCAGCGACTCAGGTGTTGGTTTCCTCCTACTATGCGGTGGCGGAGAGGGCGACGACTGCCACGGCTTCGTCCCTTGCATCCACCGCGTGCCTCTGGTTCTTCCACTTCACCGATTGCATGACCCGCTCCTTGGGAACCAGCTTCTTCTTCTTGGGCGGCGCCGCGGTCTTGCAGCGCGTGCAGGGATTGCCTTTCAGGAGGCGACGCCGAACGAGGCGAGGGAGGCGAGGCCGGCGGCGGCATTGAGGGTCGGTGCGTCGTCCACCATGGCTGGGAGCGTGAGCGGGCGGGAGGGTTTTGGGAAAGTGGAGGGAAATGGTGACCAATGTGCCACCGACTGGAGGGCCATGGGAAGGAGTAGGCATGTGATGTCTACTACGCAACCTTCTTCTTGTAGACTCGTGTTGGGCCTCTAAGCGCAGAGTTTTGTAGGACATTAGCAAATTTCCCTCAAGTGGATGACCTAAGGTTTATCAGTCCGTGGGAGCCGTAGGATGAAGATGGTCTCTCTCAAACAACCCTGCAACCAAATAACAAAGAGTCTCTTGTGTCCCCAACACACCCAATACAATGGTAAATTGTATAGGTGCACAAGTTCGGCGAAGAGATGGTGATACAAGTGCAATATGGTTGGTAGATATAGCCTTTTGTAATCTGAAAATATAAAAACAGCAAGGTAGCAAGTAACAAAAGTGAGCGAAAATGGTATTGCAATGCTTCAAAACAAGGCCTAGGGTTCATACTTTTAGTAGTGCAAGTTCTCTCAACAATGATAACATAATTGGATCATATAACAATCCCTCAACATGCAACAAAGAGTCACTCCAAAGTCACTAATAGCGGAGAACAAACAAAGAGATTATTGTAGGGTACGAAACCACCTCAAAGTTATTCTTTCTGATCGATCTATTGGGCTATTCCTATAAGTGTCACAAAAAGCCCTAGAGTTCGTACTAAAATAACACCTTAAGACACACATCAACCAAAACCCTAATGTCACCTAGATACTCCGATGTCACCACAAGTATCTGTGGGTTTGATTATACGATATGCATCACACAATCTCAGATTCATCTACTCAAACCAAAGAACAAGAGTGCCCCAAGGTTTCTACCAGAGAGTCAAGACGAAAACATGTGCCAACCTCTATGCATAAGTTCACAAGGTCACAGAACCCGCAAGTTGATCACCAAAACATACCTCAGGTGGATCATGTGAATATCCCATTGTCACCACAGATAAGCACATGCAAGACATACATCAGGTGTTCTCAAATCCTTAAAGGCTCAATCCGATAAGATAACTTCAAAGGGAAAACTCAATCCATTACAAGAAGGTAGAGGGGAGAAACATCATAAGATCCAACTATAGTCGCAAAGCTCGCGGTACATCAAGATCGTGCCAAATCAGGAACACGAGAGAGAGAGAGAGATCAAACACATAGCTACTGTACATACCCTCAGCCCCGAGGGTGAACTACTCGCTCCTCGTCATGGAGAGCGCCGAGATGATGAAGATGGCCACCGGTGATGGATCCCCCTCTAGCAGGGTGCTGGAACAGGGCCCCAAGAGGTTTTTCGTGGATAGAGAGGCTTGCGGCGGCGGAACTCCCAATCTAGGTTTATTTTTGGGGTTTTTGGTATTTTTAGGAATTATTGGCGTCGGGGGCAAGTCAGGGGTGTCCACGAGTCAACGATAAGACCAGAGCACCTTCCCGCGGGGTAGGGTGCGCCCTCCACCCTTGTGGTTGACTCGGGACTCTTCTGGCGCAAGTCTTTTGCTTCGGGGCTTCTCCTAGTCTATAAAAAATCAGCAGAAATTTTCAGGTCATTTGGACTCCGTTTGGTATTCCTTTTCTGTAAAACTCAAAAACAAGGAAAAAACAAAAACTGGCACTGGGCCCTAGGTTAATAGGTTAGTCCCAAAAATCATATAAATTAGCATATAAATGCATATAAAACATCCAAGATGGATAATATAATAGCACGGAACAATCAAAAATTATAGATATGTTGGAGACGTATCAAGCATCCCGAAGCTTAATTCTTGCTCGTCCTCGAGTAGGTAAATGATAGAATTTTTTTTTGATATGGAATGCTAGCAAGTGCACAACTTGATCAATGATACTTTCAATCACTTTTCGTAGCATCATTATATATCATAACAGTAGCTCATCTCATAAAACTTCTCATGATCAAGTAATAAGCTATTCACATGTTAAAGCATAGATCATAAACTTTCTTGAAACTAACAAACTAGGTTCTCAGTCATCAAACAATTACAATTCATCTTATTTTCAGGAAGGGTCTATGTGAGAGCTTTGATTTCGCAAATCCCACATACTCAACTATCATATAGTCTTCCATGATTGCTTCCACTCAAAGCATATTTTTAGAACAAATAGCATCCATTGAACACAAAGAAAGATAGAGGCTTAATGTTTCGTCTCCCAACTTATTTATCATATAAACAATTGTTAACAATAATAATTCATGATCAAATATATTTGAATGGCCATATATGCTTAGATCTTTCCCCATCACATGATGCTTGCCAACTAAAGAGTAGGTTGGAATGAGAAGGAATACTACTGACTCTTGCATAAAAGTAAAAGATAGGCCCCTCGTAGAGGGAAGCAGGGATTTGCAAATGTGCCAGAGCTCGAAGCTTTTAAAACAGAGATGAAAATAATTTTGAGAGGTATGCTTTCATTCTCAACATAGCAACCAAGAGTTCCCAATATCTTACATACTAGATACATTATAGGCGGTTCCCAAACAGAATGGTAAAGTTTTTACTCCCCCACCACCAACAAGCACATTCCACGGCTGGTCCAAAACAACGGGTACCGTCCAACTATCAACAATCCTAGGGGAGTTTTGTTTGCAATTATTTTGCAATTTCGTTTTTTATTCTTTTGATCATAGGACTGGGCATCCACTTTACCAGCCACTCTCTCGTGAATGATAAGTGAATAAACACTCATCGCGAGAATAACCCACCTAGCATGGAAGTTACTGATAGCCCCTAGTCTCTACATGAACGATTTGGGCATACAGAATAGATTATTATTTGAAGGTTTAGAGTCTGGCACATGAAAATTTACTTGGAACGGCACGTAAATACCGCATATCGGTAGATATGGTGGACACTCATGGAAGAAACTTGGTTCAAGAATTTTGGATGCACAAGCTGTATTCCCGCTTAGTACAGAAATTTTTGGCTAGCAAAGGATTATAAATAGCAAGCACCACATGTTGGAGGATCCATAACAATATAACTTCTATACAAATATACCCAAGCATAACTCATTATGTTGTGTTCCTTGTCCAACTTCAACTAATTTGCTCAGGTTTGAAAATAATTAATGGGGCTCACAATCATAGAAGATGTCCAAGATAGTATATTCATATGTGAAATCTCTCTTCCTTATATATTCTTTCATGAATTGTTCAAGTGACCAATACTATGTTTGCTAACTTTCAATAAGTTTACCACCAATACTTCTTATGTGCGAAGTCATTACTCCCCATGGGATAAGCATATGAAACATATATAATTTCAGATTTATGATATTCAATTCATTCAACCATTTACTCATAGGATATAAGTGAAGCACATGAGTAAATGACAATATGATATTCAATTCATTCAACCATTTACTCATAGGATATAAGTGAAGCACACGAGTAAATGACAAACTACTCCAAAACGATATAAGTGAACATCAATGAGTAGTCAAATAATTATTTAGCTATGTGAAGACTCTCTCTCATTTAAAAATTTGAGATCTAATGTGTTTTATTCAAGCAGCAGACAAAGAAAAAAATGACATTGCAAGGATAGCACATATCATGTGAAGAAGCAAAAAAAAAAAAGGTTCAACCAAAACTGACCCATAGTTGTTGAAGAAGAATGGTGGGATGCCAACCGGGGCATCCCCAAGCTTAGATGCTTGAGACTTCTTGAAATATTAATTAGGGATGCCTTGGGCATCCCCAAGCTTGAGCTTTTGTGTCTCCTTATTTCCTCTTATATCACAGTTTCCCTAATTCTTAAAAATTCATCCACACAAAGCTCAACAAGAACTCGTGAGATAGTTAGTATAAATCAATGCAAAACCTTATCATTCTCTACTGTAGCAAATCACTAAAATTATTATTTGATATTGCCTACTAAATGCCTCTGCATATTTAATACTCCTGTCCTCGAATAGAATCATTAAACAGGCAAACATATGCAAACAATGCAAATATAACAGCAATCTGTCTAAACATAATAGTCTATAAAGAATGCAAGATGAATCATACTTTCCTAACTCCAAAATTCTGAAAAATTACCACACTGTATAAAATTTGTTGTTACTCATTGTGTAAAAATTTCAAGATTTTATCATGTTCTGACCTGTAAACTTCCTGTTTTCAAACAACAACATAAAGACTTGTAAAATATAAAACCATGGTAAAGGCTATACTTGACCTTTTTATTGAGCTAAAAATATAAAACATGATTACTACAGTAGCTTAATCATGTGAACACACAAAAACAATAGGGGCAAATATTAGGTTATCTCCCAATAAGCGCTTTTATTTAATGCCTTTTTAGCTAGGCATGATGATTTCAATGATGCTCACATAAAATATAAGAATTGAAACATAATGGGAGCATCATGAAGCATATGACTAGCACATTTAAGTCTAACCCACTTCCTATGCATAGGGATTTTGTGAGCAAACAACTTATGGGAACAAGAATCAACTAGCATAGGATGGCAAAACAAGCATAACCTCAAAAGTTTCAACACATAGAGAGGAAACTTGATATTATTCCAATTCCTATAAGCATATGTTCCTCCATCATAGTAATTTTCAGTAGCATCATGAATGAATTCAACAATATATCTATCATATAAAGCACTCTTTTCATGATGCATAAGCATATAATTTTTATTACTCTCCACATAAGCCAATTTCTTCTCATGAATAGTAGTGGGAGAAAACTCAACAAAATAACTATCATGTGAGGCATAATCCAATTGAAAATTAAAATCAAGATGACAAGTTTCATGGTTATCATTTTTCTTCATAGCATACATGTCATCACAATAATCATCATAGATAGCAACTTTGTTCTCAGAATCAATTGGAACCTCTTCCAAAATAGTGGATTCAACACTAAATAAAGTCATGACCTCTCCAAATCCACTTTCATAATTATCACAATAGGATTCAACACCCTCTAAAATAGTGGGATCATTACTTCCTAAAGGTGACACTCTTCCAAACCCACTTTCATCAATATAATCATCATAAATAGGAGGCATGCTTTCATCATAATAAATATTCTCATCAAAACCTGGGGGACTAAAAATATCATATTCATCAAACATAGCATCCCCAAGCTTGTGGCTTTGAATAGCATCATGAATATCCAAGGAATTCATACTAACAACATTGCAATCGTGCTGATCATACAAAGATTTTGTGCCAAACATTTTATAGACTTCTTCTTCTAACACTTGAGAACAATTTTCTTTTCCATCATTTTCATGAAAGACATTAAAAAGATGAAGCATATGAGGTAACCTCAATTCCATTTTTTATTGTGGTTTCATTTATAGACTAAATTAGTGATAATACAAGAAACTAAAAGATTCAATTGCAAGATCTAAAGATATACCTTCAAGCACTCACGTCCCCGGCAACGGCGCCAGAAAAGAGCTTGATGTCTACTACACAACCTTCTTCTTGTAGACTCGTGTTGGGCCTCCAAGCGCAGAATTTTTTAGAACATCAGCAAATTTCCCTCAAGTGGATGACCTAAGGTTTATCAATCCGTGGGAGGCGTAGGATGAAGATGGTCTCTCTCAAACAACCCTGCAACCAAATAACAAAGAGTCTCTTGTGTCCCCAACACACCCAATACATAGGTAAACTGTAGGTGCACTAGTTCGACGAACAGTTGGTGATACAAGTGCAATATGGATGGTTGATATAGGTTTTTGTAATATGGAAATATAAAAACAATAAGGTACAAAGTAACAAAAGTGAGTGAAAACGGTATTGCAATGCTTCAAAACAAGGCCTAGGTTTCATACTTTCACTAGTGCAAGTTCTCTCAACAATGGTAACACAATTAGATCATATAACAATCCCTCAACATGCAACAAAGAGTCACTCCAAAGTCACTAATAGCGGAGAACAGACGAAGAGATTATTGTAGGGTACTAAACCACCTCAAAGTTATTCTTCCTAATCGATCTATTGGGCTATTGCTAGAAGTGTCACAAAAAACCCTAGAGTTCGTACTAAAATAATACCTTAAGACACACATCAACAAAAACCCTAATGTCACCTAGATACTCCAATGCCACCACAAGTATCCGCGGGTCTGATTATATGATATGCATCACACAATCTCAAATTCATCTATTCAAACCAACACAAAGAACTTCAAAGAGTGCCCCAAGGTTTTTACCTAAGAGTCAAGACGAAAACGTGTGCCAACCTCTATGCATAAGTTCACAAGGTCACATAACCCGCAAGTTGATCACCAAAACATACATCAAGTGGATCATGTGAATATCCCATTGTCACCACAGATAAGCACATGCAAGACATACATCAGGTGTTCTCAAATCCTTAAAGACTCAATCCGATAAGATAACTTCAAAGGGAAAACTCAATCCATTACAAGAAGGTAGAGGGAGAAACATCATAAGATCCAACTATAGTATCAAAGCTCGCGGTACATCAAGATCGTGCCAAATCGAGAACACGAGAGAGAGAGAGATCAAACACATACCTACTGGTACATACCCTCAGCCCCGAGGGTGAGCTACTCCCTCCTCGTCATGGAGAGCACCGGGATGATGAAGATGGCCACCAGTGATGGATCCCCCTCTGGCAGGGTGCTGGAACAGGGCCCCGAGAGGTTTTTCGTGGATAGAGAGGCTTGCAGCGGCGGAACTCCCAATCTAGGTTTATTTCCGGGGTTTTTGGTATTTATAGGAATTATTGGCGTCGGGGGCAAGTCTGGGGGGGTCCATGTGTTAACGACAAGATCGGAGCACCGTGATAACCCACAAGTATAGGGGATCGCAACAGTTTTCGAGGGTAGAGTATTCAACCCAAATTTATTGGTTCGACACAAGGGGAGCCAAAGAATATTCTTAAGTATTAGCAGCTGAGTTGTCAATTCAACCACACTTGGAAACTTAGTATATGCAGCAAAGTGTTTAGTAGCAAAGTAATATGATAGTGGTGGTAACGATAACAAAAGTAAAGACAGCAAAAGTAATGTTTTTGGTATTTTGTAGTGATTGTAACAGTAACAACAGAAAAGTAAATAAGCGAAAACCAGTATATGGAAAACTCGTAGGCACCGGATCAGTGATGGATAATTATGCCGGATGTGGTTCATCATGTAACAGTCATAACATAGGGTGACACAGAACTAGCTCCAGTTCATCAATGTAATGTAGACATGTATTCTGAATATAGTCATACATGCTTATGGAAAAGAACTTGCATGACATCTTTTGTCCTACCCTCCCGTGGTAGCGGGGTCCTATTGGAAACTAAGGGATATTAAGGCCTCCTTTTAATAGAGAACCAGAACAAAGCATTAGCACATAGTGAATACATGAACTCCTCAAACTATGGTCATCACCGGGAGTGGTTCCGATTATTGTCACTTCGGGGTTGCCGGATCATAATACATAGTAGGTGACTATAGACTTGCAAGATAGGATCAAGAACTCACATATATTCATGAAAACATAATAGGTTCAGATCTGAAATCATGACACTCGGGCCCTAGTGACAAGCATTAAGCATAGCAAAGTCATAGTAACATCAATCTCAAAACATAGTGGATACTAGGGATCAAACCCTAACAAAACTAACTCGATTACATGATAAATCTCATCCAACCCATCACCGTCCAGCAAGCCTATGATGGAATTACTCATGCACGGCGGTGAGCATCATGAAATTGGTGATGGAGGATGGTTGATGATGACGACTGCGACGAATCCCCCTCTTTGGAGCCCCGAACGGACTCCAGATCAGCCCTTTCGAGAGAGATTAGGGCTTGGCGGCGGCTCCGTATCGTAAAACGCGATGATTTCTTCTCTCTAATTTTTTTCTCCCCGAAAGCCAATATATGGAGTTGGAGTTGGCGTCGGAGGGCCACCAGGGGGCCCATGAGGTAGGGGGTGCGCCCAGGAGGGGGCGCCCCCACCCTCATGGACAGGGTGTGGGCCCCCTGGTCTTCATCTTTGGCGAGGATTTTTTATTATTTATTCTAAGATATTCCGTGGAGTTTCAGGTCATTCCGAGAACTTTTATTTTCTGCACATAAAACAACACCATGGCAATTCTGCTGAAAATAGCGTCAGTCCGTGTTAGTTCCATTCAAATCTTACAAGTTAGAGTCCAAAACAAGGGCAAAAGTGTTTGGAAAAGCAGATACGACGGAGACGTATCAACTCCCCCAAGCTTAAACCCTTGCTTGTCCTCAAGCAATTTAGTTGACAGACTGAAAGAGAAAAAGAAAAACTTTTACAAACTCTGTTTGCTCTTGTTATTGTAACATGAAAAGCCAGCATTCAAGTTTCAGCAAATATTATGAATTAACCATACTAACAATAACACAAAGGTCTCACAATTACTCATATATATCAATAACATAATTAGCTAGCGAGCCATAATAATAAAACTCGGATGACAACACTTTCTCAAAATAATCATAACATGATATAACGAAATGGTATCTCGCTAGCCCTTTCTGAGACCGCAAAACATAAATGCAGAGCACCTTCAAAGATCAAGGACTGACTAAACATTGTAATTCATGGTAAAAGAGATCCAGTCAAGTCATACCCAATATAAACCAATTATAATGAATGCAAACAACAGTGTGCTCTCTAGCGGGTGCTTTTTAATAAGAAGGATGATGACTCAACATAAAAGTAAATAGATAGGCCCTTCGCAGAGGGAAGCAGGGATTTGTAGAGGTGCCAGAGCTCGGTTTTTAAAATAGAGATTGAATAACATTTTGAGCGGCATACTTTTGCTGTCAACGCAACAACTATGAGATGACGATATCTTCCATGCTAAACAAATTATAGGCGGTTCCCAAATAGAATGGTAAAGTTTATACCCCCCTCCTCCACAGGCATCAATCCATGGCTTGCTCGAAACAACGAGTGCCTCCAACATTCAACGGGTCCCAAGGGGAGTTTTGTTTGCAATTATTTTGATTTAGTTTGCATAAAGCATGGGACTAGGCATCCCGGTGACCAGCCATTTTCTCGTGAATGAGGAGCGGAGTCCACTCCTCTTGAGAATAACCACCTAACATGGAAGATAAGGGCAGCCCTAGTTGAGACATGAGCTGCTCGAGCATACAAAACAGAATTTCATTTGAAGGTTTGGAGTTTGGCACATACAAATTTACTTGGAACGGCAGGTAAATACCACATATAGGAAGGTATAGTGGACTCATATGGAACAACTTTGGGGTTTAAGGAGTTTGGATGCACAAGCAGTATTCCCGCTTAGTACAGGTGAAGGCTAGCAAAAGACTAGGAAGAGACCAACTGGGAGAGCGACAACAGTCGTAAACATGCATTAAAATTAATTTACACCGAAAACAAGCATGAGTAGGATATAATCTACCATGAACATAAATGTCATGAAGGCTATGTTGATTTGATTCAACTACATGCGTGAACATGTGCCAAGTCTAGTCACTCAATTCATTTAAAGGAGGATACCATCCCATCATACCACATCATAATCATTCTAATAGCATGTTAGCACGCAAGGTAAACCATTATAACTCATAGCTAATCAAGCATGGCACAAGCAACTATAATCTCTAAATGTCATTGCAAATATGCTTACTTCATAATAGCTAACTCAGGAACGTTGATCATCATATTTACAAAAACAAGAGAGGTCGAGTTCATACCAGCTTTTCTCATCCCAATAAGTCCATCATATATCATCATTATTGCCTTTCACTTGCACGACCGAACGGTGTGAATAATAATAGGAGTGCACGTGCATTGGACTAAGCTAGAATCTGCAAGCATTCAATAAACAGGAGAAGACAAGTAATATGGGCTCTAAATTAAATAAACAGTCATGCATATAAGAGCCACTAAGCATTTTTAATATGGTCTTCTCGACCCCCAAAGAAAGGAAAAGAAATAAAAACTATTTACACGGGAAAGCTCCCAACAAGCAAAAGAAGAACGGGAAATATTTTTGAGTTTTCCTTTTTAATCCTACAACAAAGAAATAAACTACTACTAATTTTTTGTTTTTTTGTTTTTCTTAAGGTTTATTAAACACACAAGAAGAAAGCAGGAAAAAGAAAATAATCTAGCATGAATATTACAGTGAAAAAGTATAAACACCGACATCTAGAAATGAGTGTGTGTGAACATGAATGTAATGTCGGTGGGAAATACGTACTCCCCCAAGCTTAGGCTTTTGGCCTAAGTTGGACTATTGCCAGGGATGGGCTGGCGGATACCCGTAGGTGAAGCTGGGGTCATACTGTGATGCAGCCGCTACCGCCTCCTGAGCTGTAGCGTAGCGTCTAGTTGCCTCCGCTCTTCCCTCGTACTCATGTGCCTCCTCTCTGGTAATAATATATCTTCCTTTTGTCTGAGAATCAAAGAAGGCAGGAGTAGGAAGAGTAATATGGACTACATGCCATTTGTTAAAGATTAGTCGATACTGGAGAGGTGGTTCAGTCCTCTCAACAAACTGGTGGGAAACCATAGAATCAAAATCCAAATAAGTAGAGGGTAACTCCATATCACCCTCTCGAATGTCTATCTCAAGAAAATTAGCTAAGCGGGTTGCATAAATTCCTCCAAAGAAATCTCTGTTATATCTGTTATGATGCAACCTACGAGCTATGATGGCTCCCATATGATAAGATTGGTCTCCAAATACAGCACTTCTGAGAATGCTGAGATCAAGGGCACACAAATGACATGCTTCATCCTTAGCATTAATGCATCTACATATAAAGAGAGCAAAATAGTGTATATCAGGAAAATGAATGCTCCCTAAAGTGGCTTGTGTTATATCTCTAGATTCCCCCACAGTTATTCTAGCAAGAAAGTCTCTATATTTAGATTTAGGGGTATCCCTGACACTACCCCATGATGGAAGTTTGCAAGCAGAAGTGAAATCCTCTAAGTCCATGGTATAAGATTTGTCATAAAGGTCAAACATGACTGAAGGAGAATTAGGCGAAGATGAAAACTCAAACCTCCTCACAAATGAACTTGCGAGATCATGATACTGGGGGCATTTGTCAGCTTCAAAGTCCTCAAGACCGGCGTTGCGCAAATATGCGCTAAATTCTTCTTTGATTCCCACTTGATTCATAAAATTTTCCGAAGGCCATTCACAGGGCCTCACAGGAGCATCTCTTGGTGGTTCCTCGTCAGCATCACGTATTGCAAGCCTGGGACCTTGCTTCCTTGAGGGGCCACCTTGGAACATCCTCCTAAACATATTGCTTCCTTTGAGAAATTTCTGAAAATTTTAGTAACTTCAAATAAAAGTGAACCAACTTCAATAAAATTGATAGCAACAACTCCTACAAGTGCCTAGAGCCTATATAAAGCATTGGAACTACTTGGAACCATATAAATTTGACATGCAAGCTCAAGAACATGGTCACCTATGCAACACAAATTTGCAATGAAGCAAACACTAGAACAAAAACTAATTGGACCAATGGAGGAGTCACATACCAAGGAACAATCTCCCCAAGCAGTTTTGTGAGAGGTGCTTTGAGCAAGGAGATCGAAAATCACAGCAACGGGGGCTGGAACTCGTGCTTGAGTTGGTTTTTTGTGTTTGTTTGAGACAGAGGAAGAAGATGGGTCCAGGAATAAGTGGAGGAGGACCACCGTGGGCCCACGAGGCAGGGGCGCGCACCCAGGGGGTAGGGCGCGCCCTCCACCCTCGTGACCAGGTGGCAGCTCCCCCGCGGTGATTTTTGCACAGTAAATTCTTAAATATTCCCGAAAAAATCATATTAAATTGGCATGGCATTTTGAGGACTTTTATTTTCGGGATATTTTTATATTGCACGGATAAGTCGGGAAACAGACAGAAAATAATAATATTATTTTACTTCATTTCTACTAGATAACAGAAAATATAAAGAGGGTACAGAAGCTTGTGCTTCTAGTTTCATCCATCTCATGCTCATCAAAAAGAATCCACTAACAAGGTTGATCAAGTCTTCTTAACAAACTCATTCCGATTAACATGGAACCGGAGAAATTTCGAATATCACTATGTTACCTCAATGGGGATATGGACATCCCCAATAATAAGTATTTCATACTTTTTCTTGATAGTAGGGAGAGGAAATTCAAAACCTCCAAATATAATCGATGGAATTTTTCCAATAGAATTGATACTGTAAACCTGAGGTTGTTTCCTCGGAAAGTGTACCGTGTGCTCATTGCCATTAACATGAAAAGTGACATTGCCTTTGTTGCAATCAATAACAGCCCCTGCAGTATTAAGAAAAGGTCTTCCAAGAATAATAGACACACTATCATCCTCATGAATATCAAGAATAACAAAGTCCGTTAGAATAGTAACGTTTGCAACCACAACAGGCACATCTTCACAAATACCGACAGGTATTGCAGTTGATTTATCAGTCATTTGCAAAGATATTTCAGTAGGTGTCACCTTATTCAAGTCAAGTCTACGATATAAAGAGAGAGGCATAACACTAACACTGGCTCCAAGATCACATAAAGCAGTTTTAACATAATTTCTCTTAACGGAGCATGGTATAGTAGGTACTCCGGGGTCTCCAAGTTTCTTTGGTATTCCACCCTTAAAAGTATAATTAGCAAGCATGGTGGAAATTTCAGCTTCAGGTATCTTTCTTTTATTAGTAATAATATCCTTCATATATTTAGCATAAGGATTTGTTTTGAGCACATCAGTTAAACACATACGCAAAAAGATAGGTCTAATCATTTCAGCAAAGCGCTCAAAATCCTCATCATCCTTTTTCTTGGATGGTTTCGGAGGGAAAGGCATGGGTTTCTGAACCCATGGTTCCCTTTCTTTACCATGTTTCCTAGCAACGAAGTCTCTTTTATTATAACGTTGATTCTTCGATTGTGGGTTATCAAGATCAACAGCAGGTTCAACTGCTACATCATTATCATTACTAGGTTGAGCATCAAAATGAACATCATCATTAACATTATCGCTAGGTTCATGTTCATCACCTGATTGAGTTTCAACATCAAAAATAGAGATATCATTTGGATTCTCAGGCGACTCAGCAATAGGTTCACTAAAAGTTTGCAAAGTCCTATGATTCTTCTTTTTCTTCTTTCTTGAAGAACTAGGTACATCAATATCATTTCTTTGAGAATCTTGCTCGATTCTCTTAGGGTGGCCTTCAGGATACAAAGATTCCTGAGTCATTCTACCAGTTCTAGTAGCCACTCTAACAACATAATCATTTTTCTTACTATTCATTTCATCAAGCACTTCTTTCTGAGCTTCAAGTACTTGTTCTACTTAAGTGGTAACCATAGAAGCATGTTTGCTAACAAGTTTAAGTTGACCTCTAATATCAGCCATATAATCACCCAAGCGTTCAATCATATAAGCATCTTGTTTTAATTGTCTACCAAAATAAGCATTAAAGTCATCTTGCTTAAACATAAAGTTATCAAACTCACCCAAGCACTGACTAGCAATTTTAGTAGGTGGGACTTCAGCTTTATCATATCTATAGACAGAATTTACCTTACTACATGTGTCGGAATATCGGGAGGTTCTTCAGTAAATAAGTAGTTGAGATCATATACTTCTTCAATAGGCGGTAAATTAAGGCCATGTATTTCTTCAATAGGAGGTAAATTCTTAACATCTTCAGCTTTAATACCTTTTTCTTTCATAGATTTCTTTGCCTCTTGCATATCTTCGGGACTGAGAAATAGAACACCTCTCTTCTTCAGAGTTGGTTTAGGAATAGGCTCGGTAATTGGCTCAGGAGCTGGCTCAGGAGGTGCCCAATTATTTTCATTTGTCAACATATTATTCAATAGAATTTTAGCTTCATCCAGTGTTCTTTCCCTGAAAAAAGAACCAACACAACTATCCAGGTAATCTCTGGAAGCATCAGTTAGTCCATTATAAAAGATATCAAGTATTTCAGGTTTCTTAAGAGGATGATCAGGCAAAGCATTAAGTAACTTGAGAAGCCTCCCCCAAGCTTGTGGGAGACTCTCTTCTGCAATTTGCACGAAGTTGTATATTTCCCTCAAGGCAGCTTGTTTCTTATGAGCAGGGAAAAATTTAGCAGAAAAGTAATAGATCATATCCTGGGGACTTTGCACACAACCATGATCAAGAGAATTAAACCATATATTAGCATCACCCTTTAATGAGAACGGAGATATTTTGAGTAAATAAAGGTAGCGCGATATCTCATTATTAGTAAACAGGGCAGCTATATCATTTAACTTAGTAAGATGTGCCACAACAGTTTCAGATTCATAGCCATAGAAAGGATCAGATTCAACCAAAGTAATTATATCTGGATCAACAGAAAAATCATAATAATCCTTATCAGGAACACAAATAGGTGAAGTAGCAAAAGCAGGGTCGGGTCTCATTCTATCTCTAAAAGATTCTTTACTCCATTTAACTAGCAACCTCTTAAGTTCATATCTATCCTGGCAAGCAAAAATAGCTGCGGAAGATTCTGCATCAAAAAGATAAGCTTCAGGAATAGGAGGCATATTTTCATCATCACTCTCATCATCGTATTCAGGTGCAATAATTTCTCTTTCTCTAGACCTAGCAATTTGCTCATCAAGAAATTCACCAAGGGGCACAGTAGTATCAAGCATGGAAGTGGTTTCATCATAAGTATCATGCATAGCAGAAGTGGCATCATCAATAACATGCGACATATCAGAATTCATAGTAGTAATAGGTTTAGGTGTCGCAAGCTTACTTATAACAGAAGGAGAATCTAGTGCAAGGCTCGATGGCAGTTCCTTACCTCCCCTTGTAGTTGAGGGCAAAATAGTAGTTCGATCATCTTTCAAGTTCTTCATAGTGTCCAGCAGATATAAATCCCAAGTGACTCAAAGAATAGAGTTATGCTCCCCGGCAACAGCGCCAGAAAAAGGTCTTGATGACCCACAAGTATAGGGGATCGCAACAGTTTTCGAGGGTAGAGTATTCAACCCAAATTTATTGATTCGACACAACGGGAGACAAAGAATATTCTCAAGTATTAGCAGCTGAGTTGTCAATTCAGCCACACCTGGAAACTTAGTATCTGCAGCAAAGTGTTTAGTAGCAAAGTAATACGATAGTGGTGGTAACGGTAACAAAAGTAAAGACAGCAAAAGTAATGTTTTTGGTATTTTGTAGTGATTGTAACAGTAACAATAGAAAAGTAAATAAGCAAAAACCAGTATATGGAAAACTCGTAGGCACCGGATCAGTGATGGATAATTATGCCGGATGTGGTTCGTCATGTAACAGTCATAACATAGGGTGACACAAAACTAGCTCCAGTTCATCAATGTAATGTAGGCATGTATTCCGAATATAGTCATACATGCTTATGGAAAAGAACTTGCATGACATCTTTTTTCCTACGCTCCCGTGGCAGCGGGCTCCTATTGGAAACTAAGGGATATTAAGGCCTCCTTTTAATAGAGAACCAGAACAAAGCATTAGCACATAGTGAATACATGAACTCCTCAAACTATGGTCATCACCGGGAGTGGTTCCGATTATTGTCACTTCGGGGTTGCCGGATCATAACACATAGTAGGTGACTATAGACTTGCAAGATAGGATCAAGAACTCACATATATTCATGAAAACATAATAGGTTCAGATCTGAAATCATGGCACTTGGGCCCTAGTGACAAGCATTAAGCATAGCAAAGTCATAGCAACATTAATCTCAAAACATAGTGGATACCAGGGATCAAACCCTAACAAAACTAACTCGATTACATGATAAATCTCATCCAACCCATTACCGTCCAGCAAGCCTATGATGGAATTACTCACGCACGGCGGTGAGCATCATGAAATTGGTGATGGAGGATGGTTGATGATGACGACGGCGACGAATCCCCCTCTCCGGAGCCCCGAACGGACTCCAGACCAGCCCTCCCGAGAGAGATTAGGGCTTGGCGGCGGCTCCGTATCGTAAAACGCAATGATTTCTTCTCTATGATTTTTCTCTCCCCGAAAGCCAATATATGGAGTTGGAGTTGGCGTCGGAGGGCCACCAGGGGGCTCACGAGGTAGGGGGGCGCGCCCAGGGGGGCGCCCCCACCCTCGTGGATAGGGTGTGGCCCTCCTGGTCTTCATCTTTGGCGAGGAATTTTTATTATTTATTCTAAGATATTCCGTGGAGTTTCAGGTCATTCCGAGAACTTTTATTTTCTGCACATAAAACAACACCATGGCAATTCTGCTGAAAACAGCGCCAGTCCGGGTTAGTTCCATTCAAATCATACAAGTTAGAGTCCAAAACAAGGGAAAAGTGTTTGGAAAAGTAGATATGAAGGAGATGTATCACACCCTCCCGGGGGGTAGGGCGTGCCCTCCACCCTTGTGGTTGACTCGGGACTCTTCTGGCCCAAATCTTTTGATTCGGGGGCTTCTTCTAGTCTGTAAAAAATCATCGTAAATGTTTAGGTCATTTGGACTCCGTTTGGTATTCCTTTTCTGTAAAACTCAAAAATAAGAAAAAAACAAAAACTGGCACTGGGCTCTAGGTTAATAGGTTAGTCCCAAAAATCGTATAAAATAGCATATAAAAGCATATAAAACATCCAAGACGGATAATATAATAGCATGGAACAATAAAAAATTATAGATACGTTGGAGACGTATCAGCGTGCGTCGCACGTGTCCATTTCCTGTCCACGCTGATGCAAATGGGACTCAAATTTGGGTCAGGAATGGGCCAGCAGGTGAATGAAAAGTAGATACACATTTGTTTGGGTTGATTCATTGGTCGATTTTTCTATCCGTGGCGGCCCAAACAGACGTGTGCAGACGAAATGGGTCGACATGCTGGATTTTCTCTTATACTCCCTCCATCTCAAAATACTTATGCACCCTAAGCAAAATGAATACGTACTCATGGTAGTACAGTTACTATATATATGCACTATAAGGTTCTCTTGCTTTGACGGAGAAGGGCTAGAGTGCACACGATGGTCTTGTTATTATTTGACAGGTAAGCTATGATCTTAGGGCATCTACAACGACGATTAGCAAACTTCCCACAACCGTTCGAACCGTGTTGTCCGGACTGTGGAAGCAATCCAACGCGGTCCTGTATCGGTCCATGGCATGGTCCGAACGCAACTTCTCCTGCAAACTGGAGACAAACATGGGTAGGGGGGTTCGAGAGTCTGCCGGACACAAGAAACATCGATATCTACCCCCCGACCCACTCAAAAGGAAGGTGGAGCCCGCGCTTTTGTAACATCATGCACTGTTTCCGCGCCAAAATCATCCACTTCTCTTCTTCCATTCCCGGTGCTCTCCGCCCACTTCCCGCTCTTTCCTCACATCCTCTTCTTCCTTCCACCGTCGGCGCATGGAACTATTGGAGATGGAGCCGGTGGAGGTGTCGGAGCATCCGTGTAGCACCCTCGCCTGGAAGATCAACTCCGCGACACGGCAAACTCGCTGCGTCAAAGTGAAGGCCGCAAAGGAGGAGAAGCTCAAGAAGTGCTTGGCCGCCGATGGGCCTTGTGGTGGCGATGGGCGTGGAGGCCGTGGAAGACGAGGCGGTCGGCGCGGCCGTGGCAGACATCGCCATACAGGCGCACCCATAGTACAGATGGCGCCATGGCCGGAGCCTTACAAGCCTCCGTACCACTACGCCGCCAAGCAGCTCGAAACCCTAGCCGGTATGGTGCCTTACATCATCGACATTAACATGATCCTGCTCTTCTCCGAGTATTATTGGCCGCAGCTCATCTCGTCCCGGCCAGCGGCCGAGGAGCAGATGGGTGCTCGCATGCTGTTTTCTGCAATGCCTAGAGTGGGGGAGCTGGTGTACGATGCGGACATGCAGATGCTCGACATCATCCACCAGTCCGGTAACTACCAATAGTAGTCCTACACCCAGACGGCCACACAACACACGTACACCTAGACCGGTGATGGCACACAACAACAATAGCATTGGGCCGCTAGAGAGCAGCATCCCGATGGGGGGGGGAGGAGGAGGACGACGAGGAGGGCGACGGCGATGACGATGATCTGTATGATACAACCAACAATCCGAAGAAGAAGGTAGAGGAGAAAGCTTCAACATGTGGGAGGACGAGATCTTGTGTGATGCATGGTGGCCACTATGTTGGAAATATGCCCGAGAGGCAATAATAAATTGGTTATTATCATATTTCCTTATTCATGATAAAGGTTTATTATTCATGCTAGAATTGTATTGACCGGAAACTTAAATACATGTGTGAATACATAAACAAATACTATGTCCCTAGTGAGCCTCTACTAGACTAGCTCATTGATCAAAGATGGTTAAGGTTTCTGATTGCTTGAATCTGCGTTGGTAACTCCCTGAAGAGGAGAGGATGATGCAACACAACAACGGTAACTATTTCCCTCAGTTATGAAACCAAGGTTATCAATCTAGTAGGAGAATAAGAGATGTGGGGCTTGTATGCTTTTAATGACTTGAGACTATCAAACATGACATGCAGTGGTCAGTTCGTTGCACAAGAACAAATACAACCCACGTTAGCACACACGCATCTTATAGCATCACATCCAATGGCTATAAAAGATGAATGAGACCAAATTATATCTCATCTAGATGAGTTCTAGCAAAACTGTATTAATAATACTTAGTACTCCTGCGCCATGTATCATATATTAGTATCATGTAGTACTTTATTTATTGCCATGTATGACACATAGTACTCAACTCTCTCTCTCTCTCTCTCTCTCTCTTCATTTAATTCTATGACACCTCATCAAAATTGCTAAGGCTAGTACCATTACAACCAGCCTTAGCAAATAGCCCCTAAACATTAAGTTCTCTCGTTTTCCTCTCCACCTTGGTCACCTAGACGGAGGGAGTATACTGCGCGAGCTTTTCCTGCACGGTAGGAGGTGAGGCAGTTCTGCCTAGTCGGTTCGACAGAGACGTGAGAAGACGAGGGAATAGGCTGCTACAAATGTAGGGCTGTGTGATTTGACATCGAGTTACTGCTAGACAGGTGGGGCCCCGTGATTTGACTTGCCATTATCATTTTAACGGCGGTGCTACGACCGGCGTGAGTCTCCCGATTCCTGACCACCTCCATACAGATGCCTCTCCCAATGCTCCACCATGTAGTAGATGCTGGCTCTTGCATGAGATCCCACTTCTCCACTTTTTCCTTGCCTCTCTTTCCTCCACATATGCAAAAATGCCATGTAAAGTGCACTATTGTACTTAGGTTGGTCGTAATGGAGAGTATCATATACTAGTATCATGCATATGATACTTTTGTATGATAGTACATCCGTAATGCATAGTATCATGTGTTGGTATCATAGGATAGCTTATTTATTGTCATGCATGACACATAGTAGCACATCATTTAATATGATACTACAGTAAGTATCATATTATGATACTCAACTCTCTCTTTTCTTCATTTAATTCGACGTCACCTCATCAAGATTGCATAGTTGGCATGCATGATACTACTCTCATTACAATCAGCCTTACTTGCTCCTACAGGTGCTAAGCTTGCCACATAGGCATAAAGTCTGATGTGGCAAGTTAATCAAGAAGAGAGAGACTAGTTTGGTGACCGAAGGAAGAAACGGTGCTAAGCGCGTGTACCTAGGTGAAAATACAATTTTGAGTCTATAGCTAATTAAATAAAGCAAACTTAGCAACACCATTTCATTGCAAGAGGTCACTCCTTGGCAAATGCAATAAATACTAGTACTCCCTATGTCCTGGTGTCAAAAACGTTCTTATATTATGGGACGGAGGGAGTACGAAGAAAGAGATAGAGAGGAGTAAAAAAATAAATACACTTATAGCCAACCTTATAGCTAACCTTATTGTAGTATGAGTGACCAAGTGATGACTATGTATGACATGCCAACATCAGATAGCCTAACACACCGTGTTAAATCTCCAAGGGCGCGACCGCGCGAGCGACGCGACGGTCGTGGTAGGCGCGACCATGATACGGGC
This sequence comes from Triticum aestivum, assembly GCF_018294505.1. Classification (NCBI taxonomy): domain Eukaryota; kingdom Viridiplantae; phylum Streptophyta; class Magnoliopsida; order Poales; family Poaceae; genus Triticum; species Triticum aestivum. The sequence goes on along the minus strand of NC_057804.1, from coordinate 632,214,648 downwards.
TGCTGGCAGCCCTTGGATCTGAGATCAAACGGTCGCATGCTAAGTTGCTGAAAATTTGCAGAATAACCCTCCAGGATAGGATATTCACCCATAGGTATAGAATCACGCCATGTAACCGTTCGATCTCAGATCCAAGGGCTCTCGGAAGCCCGTATCATGGGAGAATGGAAAGCCACTACCCTGCCGTTCGCACGCTGGCAGTTCGCTCCTACTCGTCCCCGCACGTCCTTCAATACTATGGCGGTTCGCTCCTAGTCGTCTCGTCCATTCACATTACGGCAGTTCCACTAATCCTAACCCTCCTCCCAAATCCATGGCGTCCCAAATCTCCACGATCGGCGGTGAGTACAAGGTTAGAACCATCACCGGCGATGAGTTCGACATCATCTACACCCGTTCTTCTGCGACGGTGAAAGGATGCCTTTCTCGCTTCAGACGCATGTTCGAAGACTCAGATGATGAGCGGGTCGCTGGGCTAGATGTTGAGTACACCACAGTCCTGGGACGAGAGAAGGATCTAAAGGATGAAGAGAGGAAGAAGCCCGCCGTGATCCAGGTTTGCGTGCATGACTTATGCTTGGTCTACCACATATGCCATGCCGACGTTGAATGCCTGGATTTTAAGAACTTCCTCGAGAGCAACCTAGTCAAATTCCTTACTGTAGACTTTGGTAACGACAAAGAAGTACTGGGTCAGATAGGCCTCGTTGTAGGCAACACCTTCGACCTCCAGAAGAATCGGCTGGTGTCCTCTCGTCAGCCTTCAATGCTGACCCTGGCAGGAGCCATGGTTCATCCTTCGTACGGTAAACTGGAGAAACCTCCATATACGTTTCATCGTTATGCATGGCAGCGGAATGTACGAGATATAGACCACATTCACTACGCTGCAATGGATGGCTACCTTTGTTTCAATATCTACAAGGGTTGGATGAAGAGCAGAGCCAAGTGTGCGGTTCAAGCAAAGAAGTATCCGCCAAGAGGAAGAGGGACAAGGACGAAGTCGAGGACATGGACGAGGACTCCAAGTAAGGTGGCAGTGTCGTTGCTCATGGTGGTTCTAATGCAGTGTCTCCGGAATAGTTGCAAAGTTTAATTTCAGGTGTGCTTAATTTAATTTGAGGGGTGTGTTGTGCTGAGCCCCCAGCATAACTATGTTATGTTTCTTCTTGTTACTTTAACTCTTCAGTATGTACATACTAGTATTTCTTACATTTCATCTTTTAGTTGGTATAGTACTACCACTCGTTTCTTCACATTATATACGTACAATATATATGGCCAACATCATATAGCCAGCAGTTTAGTTGTCAAAGAATTTCACGTTGCTTAGTTTTGTCAAAGAATTCCAGGATGCTTAGTTTTATTTGTGGGGTGGGTTGTGCTGGACACCATTATTGTGACTAGCCTTTTTAATAGTACTATGTGCATGATTTGGCGACAAGCGCTCTCTATATGTACCACCTTTTTTAATTCCAAGTTTTGCTCCATGGCACAATCCATCGATACTACTGTTGTACAAAAGTATACATTTTTTAAAAGGCTAGAGGGCGGGGCAGTCTAGCTCGGTTGGTTTCACGAGAGGCGAGGGCCTTTGTGATTTGATGGCTCATTACTTTTGTCAAATCGAATAGTACTGCGCCGCCCGCTCACTACAAAAAAAATACACTTCCGTGATGATACGTGTTTGTCACAGTAGGTCGCATTTTTTGTCATGCATGTACATCCATGATAAATTTATGACAGAATCATGATAGTCATATGTGTGCTGTCGTACAAGTGTTCCATGACATTACCAAAATTATCATCACGGAAGTGTCCACTTCCATGACGATAAATCACGCGTCACAAAAGTGCTTTCGTCAAGGGTGACCGACACGTGGCATCTACCATAATGGAACACCGTTAAGCTATCGGGTCAGGTTTTGGATCCGATATCCCGTTAACAGCCCTGACCAATGAGGATTTTCCACGTGTAAAATCATCATTGGCTGGAGGAAACACGTGTCGGCTCATCGCTGGGACAGATGTCACCCACTCATTGGACAGAAGGCGCCTATGATGCGTCGAAACGTGGCACGGCCCAACAGAGGCCCACTGTTGTGAAAAGGCCGACCCATTTGACTTGGTCAAAAGGTGGTGGGCCGGCGCATGGAAAGCCTGTTAACGGCATGTTCACATATAGCCCATTTACAGCCCCCTAACCCAAGGCCCGTTACGCCCTATTCGAATTAGGCCCAGTAGCGTCATCTGGGCCATCCAATATGATTCCAGCCCGTTGTCACCTCTGGCCCATGTATGGCCCATGACGTCTTTCGGCCCATATGAGGCCCTATGTAACTCTTGGCCTATTAACGGCCCGTGGTGAAACTGGCCCGTAATGAACAGTGTATCACTTTACACCCATTAACGGCCCGTGGTGAAATTGGCCCGTATAGAACAGTGTAACACTTTATACCCATTAACGGCCCGTTATTTCGTTGGGCCGTTTCCAGCCCATGTTATCTTTCGGCCTTCTCAAAGCCCATTTATTCTTGGGCTCATTTCCAGCATTGGTTTACTTACGGCCCATTACGGTCATTTTCTGCTTGTGGGCCAAATTCAGCCCGTGGTTACAGTCGGCCCGTTTGTGGTCCGTTAATACGTTGGGCCAATTTCATAGCGTCATCAAATACGGCCTATTAACGATGGCCCGTTATGGTCGTCCCATGAACAGACTATTCCAACTCTAGCCCGTTTATGGCCAGAATGCGGTCTGTTTGGCCCATGTTTGGCCAATCGAACATACGGCCCGTATAAGGTCCATTGATGATATGGCCCATAGAAGGCCCATTGTTTCTATGGCCCGTAGAAGGCCCACTGTTTCTACGGCCCATAGAAGGCCCACTGTTTCTACGGTCCGTAGAAGGCCCACTGTTTCTACGGCCCGTAGGTCCAGTGTCACTACAGTAAATATTAGCCCATGGTTATTGTGGCCTAGTTTTCAAAAATAGGTTATTGCAGCCACTAGCAAACCACAGAAAAAGAACTGCACTGACTACAAGCAAACAAATAAACAAGACAACAAGGAAATAAATAAGCAAGAAACTTACACTAGGCTATCACGGCGATTACACATATTACATCCACTCGGCATCAAAGTTCGCCACGAGTGCAAATATAGGGAACACAACAGCATATAAACGCCGCAGAAAAACTAGTCCAGAACTGAAACCACTTCAGAAGAACTCAAGAAACAATATCCTGTGTACCCATAATGCTGGCAAGATGCTTAGCAAGCTTATTAACTTTCTCTTGTTTGGCGCTTAAGTCCTCCAGCGCTTGCTGTTGCACCAGAAAGTATGCATCTGAATTCTGCAGGGACTTCCTCAGTCCTTCGGCTTCCTGTCGCATAACATCTGATCGATGTCTTTCAACTTGAAGTTGAGACTCAAGAAGCCGAACTGATTCAGGCAACGAGTTCGAAGAGCTGGTGCCAGCAGTGGTAGCCAGTAACTCGAACACTACATCAAGACAGGACTTTGGGGTTGTCTCAGTGTCTTCAATATAGTTTTTATCAGCTTTCTTGGAGACCAACAGGGATGTCTCACTATCTTGAACCTTATCTGCATTACTTCCTTTACCATTGCATAACAGGGTACTCTTCTCCAATATTTTATCCGCGTTCTAAAAGAGAAACAAACAAACACATCTCAGGTTTACAATGTAGTATACGAAACTCATTTTGGTAAACCAGTTCAGTAATAAGGTGGACATGATAACATCATGAAACAAACATATATCTATGTAGTATGGTCACTGTATGGTCTATATCATTCTAGTTTATGTTGCCAAATCAAGATAGATACAGTTCGAATCATATCTATTTAAGACAAAGCAGCATAGACAGAATATAAGTGTGGGAAACTACACAGCAATAACAACACTTGTAATGTGCATGGCATGAGAACATAATTGTTTATTCAATTGAAACTGAAATCAACATAGAGCAAGTTACAACAGCAAATAGCCAAACACGTTAAAGAAACAGGTTTAAAACATACCTGTTGCGCCATTGGAGTTTCAATTGCATCCTTCAAATTTGAAATTGGTTGGTATCAGTAAATACAGTGATGCAAGAGCAAAGTAGTATGAACCATAGCTACGGAACCTGAGCTGAGAACAATTCTTCTTCTGCTTTAAGCGTTGACTTCGGGTTCGGAGTGGTGGTCCTTGTTATTTGGGCACTGCAGTTGCCTTACTAACTGCTCGTGTTTGGGTGCTCTGTGGTGGAGACAGTGCTGTGTCAACGGGAACTGGGTGTCTAGCTGCTAGGGTTGGGGTTAAAAGGGGTGTAGCTGGTTCTCTGTCCAACTAGGTAGGGGTACAATCTGCATGAGTGTGGGTTATGTGTGGTGGGGCTGGTTCTTTGGCAAGTACAACCGTGGTTCTATCTGCATCGACAGGTAGCACGATCTTTTCTGAATACCGTGTTTTTACTCCCACAGATACTGCCATCACTCCCTCCAATTGAAATGGCTGATAAACCAGAAAAGTAATTGAATGTACAGACATTGTAAGATAGACAGGTGCAATGGATAGTAGGGAAGAAAACAGGGCATTAAATAATTCACATTTATGTTGTCTAAGCAAACAGAATAGCAGGACATAATTTCACATATATGATGGCTAATTAAACAGGATAGCATGCCACAATTTCACATGTATGATGGCTAACTAAATAGGATAGAATGACATACTTCAAAATATGATGACTATGTAAACAGGATGACATGATATAACTATACGATTATTAAAGTGGTTGGCATGCCAGAAATCACAAACATGCCGTCGATGGAAACATGATGGCATGATATAATTCACGGATATAATGACATAATTTAAAATATGATGCCTATGTAAACAGGATGAGATGATATAACTATATTATGTCTTTAGAAAATGGGTTGGCATGCCATAATTCAGATACATGCTGTCTATGTAAACATCATGGCATGACATAATTCAAATATATGATTTATATACTAAGGAAGTGAGAAGAGGGCAATCACATATATGATGTGTCAACTAAGGAGATGGCATTCAATATTGTGTATATGATGTAAAAACTAAGCATTGCAATACAACATATGCATTATATGAGTAATATAACCCTACCAAGTTGGGCATACACCTCAGGGGGATAATAGGACTGGTCATCTGCCTCTGAATCCTCCTCTGAAGAGCTATCTGTAACCAGCAAGATATCTGCTTCAGCAGGTAGCATTGTCTGCTCTGAAGACCTTGTTTTCACTCTAGATTTCTCCATCACCAATTCAAATGGCTAATGCACAGGAAGAGCAGTTGAATATACAAACATTGTCGATAAAAGCAACGAGAAATACAAAAAAAAGGACGACATGATATAATTCACATATATGAAGCTTGCCTAAATAGCACGACATTGCATAATTCACATACATAATGCCTTGCAACAAGATAACATTGCATAATTCACATATATAATGTCTTGCAACAAGATGGCATTGCATAATTCACATATATGGTAATTAGACACTAAACAGGTGGCATTTACATAAAGCATGTCTAAACTAAGAAAATGACATAGTAATGCAAGATACCATACGCACAATATGAGCAACATAACCCTGCCAAGTTAGGTCATGCACCTCGGGGGGGGGGGGAATATGACTGGTCATCTGTCTCTGAATCCTCCTCTGAGGAGCTATCGGTAACCAGCAAGACATGCGCTTCGTCAGATAGCATTGTCTGCTCTGAAGACCTTGTTTCCACTCCAGATTTTTCCATGACCGTGCCGAATGGCTGATGCACAGGAAGAGTAATTGAATGTACTAAAACTGTTGACAAATTTAACACGTAATAAAAAAATGATGGCACGATATAATTCACATATAAGATGACTGGCTAGCCAGGGTGGCATTGCAATGCTCACATATATGATGCCTGGCTAAACAAGATGGCATTGCATGATTCACATATACGATAAAGAAACTAAACATATGGCATTGACACAACGCATGTCTAAACTAAGCAGATGACATCTTTAATGTATACAGTAAGCAATGCAAGGCACCGTATGCATGATATTACCAACATCAGCATGCCAAGTTAGAGCGAAGACCTCATGGGGTAAATAGGAGTGGTCTTCTCCTTCTGAATCCCCCTCAGAACAGTTATCTTCCTCTTGATTACAATCCGAAATGGGTGGAGGGGGGCTGCCTTTGCGCCCACCATGGAACGACGTCTGCATGAAATTTTATTGCCACGCAAGGCTCGTCTCTTTTGCTCTACATGATCAGTTCCGTTGTGTACAATAACTGGCATGCATAGGAATAAAACATAGTGAGATTATGTAAGGAGTGCATGCACAAATCCAGAGTGATGGTAGCAAACTATGGATAGACCCAAAACCAATGATAGCAGGCAGATAATAGCTTTAGTTAAAAAATACAGATAATGGCTCCTTTAATGTTTGTTTGCACCCAACATGAAACTCATAGTAGACACCAGAGATTAACCAGATAGTAGACAGATAGTACTGATTGCTGCCCAATATGTACCCCACAACCATTTAAAAACTCAAGTTTCAGCATTAGTTTGGACCTGACTCGGAGTCTAATAGGTGAACACGACGATAATGTAGCATATCATCATATTAAGCGATGCATAACGTAAGCAGACACGAAAGAGTGCGACCTCTCTTGTGGACCCCTGTAGTCCTCAAGGTCATCTGCTCAATTGATGATGGTATTGCAGTTGTCGTGGCTGCCGGCGGCGGGGAAGAAAATCTGAGGCGGCGAAAGATAGTCTGGAGAGCAGATCCCTGCTATGGTGAACCCTGCCGTCGTTGGAGCAGCTGAGCTGGGGTGGAACACAGCACCGCAGGAGCAGGACAAACCACACAAGGTATTCTTTGACACATATCTGTAATAGAAGTAATTGAGTAAGGACTTGTTTGAATTTGAGGATTCTAACAATGCAGGGATAGGAAATAGACAGGAATAGGATAAGAATGCACATGCAAAACATAGAATTTAAAAGCACAGGATTTCTGCCAATCTGGGTGTTTGATTCACAACAATTGGAAGATCACAGGATGCAAAAAAGCAAGGTGAGATTAAGTCAAACCACAAGAAAATGTATGGTTATAATGCTAGTATGCTACTATCTCTTAGTCTTGTGCTTGATGAATAGGAATATGAAAAGGAGGAGAAGTGGGAATTAGAATTCCTACGGTTTTTCTTTCAAGGAGACACTAAAGGAACAAATCCTACAGTTTTCCTTTGCTCCATTCCTTTGCACCAAATTCATGAAAAGTAGTACCATAGGAAACTTTCCAATTCCTTGTTTTTCATTCGCTTTTCATTTCAAGCACTGGCGATTCTAGTATGCAGGCTTGAGCAAGGAAAATCCTACACTAAAAAAATGTTTTTGTGCTACTTCTATTACTTTGGACCCAGGCCACTGCCATACTAGCTCAAGTCCCAGGCCCATCGACAAATGCACAACTCAAACGCGCAGAGATAAATAATGATAGCGTTCAAGAGAGTCCATCACGGATAGCTAAGTTGCCTGGTACCTCACTGCTTGTCATATAGTAGGATAAAATAATCGTATTTCCCGTTACTACGAGTGCTCAGTGGACAATATATATAACATGTAGAGTAAAAAAGAGATGCAACAAGTGTACAACCTCTTTGGCGAAGCCATGTCGATCTCAGCGTGATTGGTTGGCCGGTGAGGATTCTCCGGCTGACTTTGCTGTTGGAGGAGGGGAAGAATATCTTAGGTGTCTGGAGATGGAGCCTGAGGTACTTCTCCGCTGTGATGGAGGGTTTCGTCGTTGGAGCAGCTCCGGTGAGTTGTACGATGCCGAGGCTGAAGCAGGACAAGAGAGACAACGAACAACGTTAACCTGACTGGAATTCTAATATCATCTCCAATACATGACGTAAAATACATAACCACAAAGTGCTAGATATAAAATACATCAGCCGCTCATCTCTGAACTTAACTGTCGAAACTAAACTTAACTGTCGAAACTGAACTTAACTGTCGAAACTGAATTTTGCTGTCGAAACTGAACGCACTAGCAAGGTGAGGCTACACGTCGGTCGACTGACTTTTTCATCTCTGGTCAGTCAATTTTGCAGCCATTGGATACAAAATCAAGGGCCTGCGGTTCATCTTCAACCTCCACCCCCCTGAGCTGCCAGCCACCACCGGCCAAATAGCAGCCCCCCGCCGCCCGCGGCCGGCGGTGCACCGCCCCGCCCGCCCCAAAAACACTCCCCACCACCGGTCCGCCGCCGCCCCGGCCATCCCTCTAGGCCCCCCCTCCCCGTGCCGAGCTTTTTCTCTGGCGATCCCCACGCCACCGCCCCGCGAACGCCCCGCCACCGCCAGCGACCACCGCCCCCATCCTGAACCCTAAGATAGATAGTGGGGTACCTCTTCGGCGAGCCCCCCTCCCCGCTGCAGTTGGTTTTTCCTTCACCCCGGCGAGCCCACCCCTTGAAAATCGACTGACCCAAAAGTCGATTCAGTCGAGTGAAGTGTAGCCAAATTGGAGCAGCATCTCAAGCAAGAGTAAGAGCGAGAGTAGCAGCACGAGCAAGAGCAATAGCAAGAGCAGACCAGGCAGGGGACTGAGAGCAAGAGCAGAGCAGCAGCGCGAGCGAGAGCTAAAGCAGCAACAGCTCCTACTGATGTGGGCGTCACCGTCGAGGGAGCGACGCCGTGGAGGAAGTGGCCGGCGACACCGCTGTGGATGGAGCCGCGCCGTGTCGGCTCGGGATCGAGCGCCGACAGCACCATGAGATCGAATCAAGAAGAAAATGCGGTGATTAGTGTACAACCTCTTTGGTGGCGCCGATTAAGCCGCAGCTTCATCCGAGGAAACGGCGATGATGATGCTCTTCCGGTGGTGCAGGTGAAGACGGCGGTGTGGGAATGGAGGTGGCACGAAAGACGAGGGGAACATCGGGGCAGCTCCTTGGAGGTGGAGGACGGGGTGGCTGAACCGGCGGGACGATGAGATCGACGACGGATCCTCATCTGGTACGGTGGATGAGGGACGTCGAGGTGTTGCTGTGGACGATGTCGTCGGGGAAGAGGCTTCGGCTGGGTGGCGGACAGAGCAGGGTGTGGGGTTTCGTCGCGGGTTTTTGTGGCCTCGGTGTACGAATGGGTGGGCGGATGGGATGGCAGTGGGGAACCATGGCTTAGAGACGCGCTTGTCCGAAATGTGGGGTAAGTTACGAAAGTACCCCCCACCGATTTGAGGCAGTTCTTTCGGTTCAGGGGTGCCACGGGCATTTCGCGTGTCGGGAATTCATAGGAGGTGGGAGTTTTCGCGCGCGTTGTAATTTCGGAATAGCAAGGCGCGGGTTGAGATGGAGGGAGTTGTCGGAGCACAACGAGACAAAGATATATCTTAAATATTTCGGGCTAACAAGGCGCGGGTTGAAGAGGCGGGAGTTTTGGCAGCACGATAGACAGAGACGCTAGCTTCAATTTTCGGCATAACAAGGCGCGCCTTGAAATTTCGGAAGAACAAGCTTAACATGTACCAAAAAAAGACAATTTGCACCTCAGCACGCACAACACACACACAAACACCATTTAGACTAGAGTAAGGTACACGTGCATTGCACGCATGAGATTTGGCAACCAAATTATGAATAAATACCACATTATAGCATGCAAGCTTTGAGTCATATATGCATGATGTAGATGTTCGTTTAATTCTTATAGTTCATTTCATTCAAAATCATCTAGTTTTTATAAGAAAGCTAATCTATTTTAAGATTCATGGAATTGTGCATTGTAAGACATAAATTAAAAACAAATAATGGCAAATCATGTAGAAAAACATTTGGGCAATTCTGATACGGAAGATTCTAGAACAAATAGGAAGTTCTTGTGTTTTGATGTTTGTGCATTATGCTTAAGGTCAACCATGGAGTCTTCTAGATTATACATGTGGCGAAATCTGGTGGAATCTAGATGATATCCAATGACCAATAGTGCTCAAATTTGCCATCTTTGGACCATCGGATTCGCCTCATCCAATGACGATCTTTCAAAGTTAAAGTTACCCGCACACAATATAAAAAAATATATAATATAATATATATAGGGGTATAGATATATATATGTGATGCGAAAGCCGCCCATCATCTCCAATTAGAATAGTGTGTCCATGCACAGATGCGACGTGGCCAAATGATGTCTGCCATCGGTATCTCAAATTCGAATCAGTCTGACCTTATTCAATGTGTATATATTACAACATGCTCGTTTCCAAACCACACTGTGCAGATCTCCGTTATATTCATGCATGCATGGGTTTCAAACATCAGGATCTCTTATTTAAATATTTGAATACAACTGTACATTGATTATGACCTCACCTATTCTTTTACACCCACACAGTAGTCTTCTCTTTATAATTGTACCACTAACTTTCTCTCGTGCATGCATGCACACACACTACCAGTCGGCATTATCCATCGCACGCATGCAATCTTTTTCTTCAAGTCGGTATCCCATGAAGGCACACACCCACACACATCCCCCTCTTCATCATATCAGGCATTCTTTATCTCTCACGCGTGCATGCGCAACGATCGATGTTCCTCTATGTATGTGTGTATATAGCTAGGTCTTTCATAGTTTTCCACACAAACCGATCAATCGATATATCCAGTGAGGTCTCACCCTCTTTCCCACGTCCACATCGATCAATCTATACCTCTCTATATAGGATTAACATATATAGCTAATACACCCACATTAATTATATATCCAATGTCCCCCTCTCATCATCCATGCCTTCCGCTTCATCTCTCAGACGCATGCACAATGGCGAAGACAGGGGGCGGTAAGGGCCCTGCCCCCCCCTAACATCACTATATATCGAGGCTAATATGAATGTGATCATTAGACAATTGCTGCTAAAAAGGTTTAATTTCATGAATTGTCCCTCCTCATAAAGGATTAAAAATGCTTGGCCCCTAGCTCATTTATTTTTCATGGCTCCGCCACTGCGTGCAAGAGCACACGTGTTCGGCCCCTCTCTCTAAATATCGATCTCGCACTTGTGCATTCCTTCATAGTCTCCCTCCACTCGGCCCCTCGCACCATCCTCGAGCCCCCCACCGGATTTTGCCACATGTACAATCTAGCAGACTCCATGGTTGAACTTAAGCATAATGGACAAACCTCAAAACAACAGTGGTTCTCTTTTGCTCTAGAATCTTCCGTATCATAACTGCCCAAACTTTTTTCTAGTTGAATTGCCATTATTTGTTTTTACTTTATGCTTTACAACGCACAATTCCATGAATCATAAAATAGATTAAGGGCTTCTTTGATTCAAAGGATTCTCAAAGGAATTTTGGAGGATTCTAATCATTAGGAATTTTTCCTATCTTGGTTGTTTGATTCGTAGGATTGTAAACCATAGGAATTTTTCCATATGATTCATTTACACTAGATTTCATAGGAAACATCCCATCCACTCAAACCTCTTTGAAAGAATTCTGCATTTTTCCATGCACAATCAAACACTCGTACAATCCTGTAGGATTCAAGACGACATTCCACTATAATCCCATGTTTTTCCTATTCCCGCGTTCTTAGCTTTTTTATAAAAACTAAGAGGGTGCTTGGATCCAAGGGACTTATTTTAATCTGACTAAAAATAGTCTCTTTAAGAGACTAAAGTTCGAAGAACCCCTGACTAAAGAGGGGCTAAAACTAGTCTTAAGACTATTTTTTTAGTCAGGGGTACCCCTACTAAAATGTGGATTAGTCCTCTCTCTCCTCATTTAACTCCTCTCCTTTAACACGGGTGAGTTTTGAATTGGAGGGTTTGGAGGATAACAAATGCTCATTAACTTGATTTTAGTCTCCTTAGTATTTGGATCCAAGCATGGACGAGGCTAGCATGTTTTAGTCTCACTACTTTTAGTCATGGGACTAAAACGTATCCACGCACCCTTTAATTGATTTTGAATGAGATGAACTATAAGAATTAAACGAAGGGCTACATCAGGCATATATGACTCAGAGCTTACATGCTATAGTGTGGTATTTATTCATAATTTGGTTGCAAAATTTGATGCATGCAATGCACGTGTACCTTACTAGTACTTCGAGTATGTGCAAAACACATAAATTAGAATACCAATGGCACGCTACATAGTGTATCTCTTACAGTTCATGAAGCCATGTGGCACATGTGGAGGCGTTGTCGCGACCTCCTTGCGTGGATTGATCACAGCGACGTGCTGCTGGTTCCAGAAGAATGTACTCGTCCTCCCTGAGCTATACTGGCGGTACATGCACGAAGTGAAGATGTGCACGCACGCCACACACGCACTCATTCCCTCACACACACACACGCGGGTACACGGGCGGACGCAATTTTGTACCAAGATCCGCCCCATGTGATAATTTGACGCGTGTAAAGTCGTCCACTTCATTGATGGTCAATTAATACAGCGCATGCAAATTGAGTGGACGTGAGGGCGGAAGAAAGACATTATTACTCCAATGGGCGCATGCGAGTAGTTAAATCGTGGGTTGCTAGTAGTACTTCCATTGGTCTCATTCATATTTTGTGCCAATTTTTGACAGTAACATAATATTTATGCATTTGAGCAGTGTAGTACTTGAAATTTATGTTCCGCTAAACTCATCGGGAGGCATTTCGGGCCTCGAAACCAAAACCATCAATTAATCTTTACCTTGTTCCCATCACATTCAAAAGCCTGCTCACACCTACTAGTACGTACCAAACCTGAACGTGTTCCCACTATGCAGGTATTAGTACTAGTGCTAGTACTTAGGTTATAAAAAGGGGAACTACCTAACTGTTGGGGATACAACTACTGAGTGTAAACCGCCCAGGAGGGGCCAGTTCACCCTCAATCACATTGAAGCCCATGAAGACTAGGAAGATGGCGCTTTACTAATGAAGCTTAGAGTCCTGAAACCCAAAGGCGGATTAGGGCCCGTAATTATAAACCGCCATAGTTGTATAACTTGTATTGTAAGTTAGGGAGGTAGAGACCGAGCCGGGCACTTGTATGAGCCGGCCTCGGAACTTTGTAAACCGGCCGGGCGTCAACCTGTGTATATAAGGGGACGACCCGACGGCGGTTCAGGGGACAAGAAACAACAACTGGAAAGCCAAGCATAGCATGTTTTCTCCCTGGTAATCGAAACCCCAATAATTCCATCACAACTAGACGTAGGCTTTTACCTTCATCATAAGGGGCCGAACTAGTATAAACTCTTGTGTCCTTTGTCCGGTTTAACCCCTTCAAGCTAATCCGTCGCGATGGCTCCACGACTAAGTCCTTTCATGAGGACATCTGACGCGATATTTCCACGACAGTTGGCGCCCACCATGGGGCTATCGCACGATGGTTTTGAGTTCTTGAAGGGCAGCTTTGAAGGACTCAAAGGGTATGCGGTTGGCCGGATGAACAAGAGTCATCGCGGCAAGCTCTACATCGACGATGCAGGATGGGGCACCGAGGCCGGCTCAATTGAGTACGGGTACCGGGTCCCCTTTGGCGGAATTCACGTTTTCATCGGCAAGATCAGCGAACCGGGCCCTGAGCCGTACATCTGCACCGACCTCGTCGAGACGGCTCAGCGTGCGAGTCCCGCCCGGATTCAGCCCGCCATGAAGCGTGCGTTCGTAGGATGTGTCCATGGGATCGGATCTGAATCGGTGTCCGAAGGTAAGACGGCCGTTTATTCCGATGGCGAGTCATCTACTGGTGAAACCGAGTCCCTGTATCAAGTTCATGACGGTGTGTTCGAAGGGTATTCCGATGGCACTAGTATTCCGGAATTTCGTGAACCGCCAAACCGAGTCGCAATCTTCATGGCCGGTACATAGCCAACCTTGCAAAATTCTACTGCGGCGGCATTGGGTTCCGGACTAGCAGCTGGGGCGGGAGGCCCCGTGCGCCGGCTGGCTCAAGTTCTGTCCAGTTTGTTGGATGCTTGGATGATGTTATTGGCCACAACAGTTATCCCGGAGACTCAAGATCGGCATAACCCAGAGGTCACTAAACTACGGGATCAGATAACTAAGTCCAAGGAGGACTGGGCGGCTAGGGAGACCAGGATGGCAGAGGAACGAGCCGCTTTAGATGCCCATGCGTAGAGGATTCAGGCCGAGAATTATCGACTTTTGCTAGATCAGAACGCCTCAAATGAAGTATTGAGGAGACATTAGTCTCGTTTGCCGGCGGATTACAATGCGATGAATCTCTTCAATACGCTAGGGGCAGGAACCAGCAACCCGGCTGCAGTAAACCGGACTATCATGCCAAGGACCGGAGCGCCGGATCAACCTCATATGATGGGTCCACCCCGACAAATAGACAACCCGCCACGGTACACAACATGATAGCAGCAGCAGCATGATAGCAGCAGCATCCCGGCTGGCAGCTATTCCGATGGAGGGAGAATCGCCAGCGGTAGTTGAGACACGGCGGTCCAGGGATCTTCTTCAGACTGCTATGGTGCAGCAACAAGCTTACTCATACAGTCGAGACAGGATTCACGCCACCCCCCGTCCGAGCAAAAGCTATAGCAGGCACATAGATGAACCAGAGGTGTCTAGCAGTGCGCGGTGCCGTAATGCCCCTCAAGGACCCAATCCAGCGCACGGTGAGGTAAATGCTCAGAATGTGGTGGATAATGACAGAGCACGGAGGGAGGCCGCTTTAGCAGCGCAGTATGCGGGTCGTTATCAACCCACCCCGATTCAGCCAGCAGCGTCAGTAGACCGAGGCAACGGGCTTGCCTTCAGTTCCTGGGGAGTATCGTGTCTCATTCCGGCTCTCCGTAATGTGAGATTGCCCAAGGATTTCAAGGGTCCACGTAAGGTGCCTAATTACACCGCTGATCAGCCACCTAAGGCGTGGGTTGAAAGTTATGAGATGGCAATGGAGATGCTGGATGTGGATGAAGCGGCCTGTGCAAAATACTTCACGATGATGTTGGAAGGGACAGCCCGCACTTGGTTGAAGAACCTGCCAGCCAACTCCATCGAGTCATGGGACCAATTGAAGGCCCGGTTTATAGCCAATTTCAAAGATACGTGCAAACAACCTATGTCCATTGTGGATCTGGATGCATGTGTTCAAGGAGAGAACAAGTCAACAACTCATTTGGTGCGCCCGGTTTCAGAAGTTTTGCATTCGTCGGACCGGATTAATGCTGGCCAAGCAATCATAACATTGGAGCGTAATTGCCGGTTTAAGTCACAAAAAATGAAGTTGGGACGGCTCAAACGGCACTGCAATGACATGGGCACACTTATGGCAGCCTTGGTTAAATATGTCGATTTTGATAATACCAAGGATCCCGATTCTGATGAGGAGAAACCGGAGAAGGGAAAGAAGAACGGCGGTGCAAAGGGATATCAGCACAACCGAGGGAGCCATGGGAATAATGGTAAACGCAAAGCAGATAATTCAGATTTTGTGGCTAACACCAATATGCAGCGTCGTAAAGGTAAACCACCCAGCACGGTGGA
This sequence comes from Triticum aestivum, assembly GCF_018294505.1. Classification (NCBI taxonomy): domain Eukaryota; kingdom Viridiplantae; phylum Streptophyta; class Magnoliopsida; order Poales; family Poaceae; genus Triticum; species Triticum aestivum. The sequence goes on along the minus strand of NC_057804.1, from coordinate 632,199,056 downwards.
GGTATGAATCTGGAGCGTTTGCTAAACCAGCCCTGCCCAAAGCACGGGACCAAGGAGGTTCCAGCAACACATCTTTGGAAGGATTGCTTCATTATGAAGGAGTTCAAAAACTCTTATCTCTCCCGGTATGATCAGGGTCCATCGGGCGGTTCAGGTCCAGGTTTTCATGGTGGCGGTGGTTCAAACTCTAGATTTCAGAATAATCAGGGCAACCAGAACAACCAAGGTGGTAATAACCAACAGAATAACCAAGGGAATCAGCAGCAGTCAGGTTATCAGAGTCACCCAAAGCAGTTGAATGGCGGGCAGTATCATGTGTTCACTACTAGTTTGTGCAAGCGCGATCAGACCCTTCACAAGAGGGCAATTAATGATGTTGAACCGGCAGTGCCATGTTATTTGTGGTGGTCTGAGCAGCCCATTGTGTGGAGCAGAGAGGATCATCCGCCCCGGGTTGACAATCCAGGCCATCTAGCTTTGGTGGTGGCACCTCAGGTGGGAGGTTATGAATTTAGCAAGGTACTAATGGATGGAGGGAGCAGTATCAACATCCTGTACTATGAGACCTTCCGCCGCATGGGGTTGACAGACAAGAGTCTTAAACCGTCAAATACTATTTTCCATGGTGTAGTACCAGGTAAATCAGCATTTCCTCTTGGCAAGATCGCTTTGGAGGTTGTGTTTGGAGATGAGCACGATTCCAGGTCTGAAACATTGACCTTTGAAGTGGTTAAAATCCAGAGCCCATTTCATGCACTGTTTGGACGGCCGGCTTATGCGAAGTTCATGGTGAGGCCCTGCTATATTTATTTACAACTCAAAATGCCGGGTCATAAGGGGACCATCACAGTACACAGAAGTCGAAAGTTCGCTTTGGATTGCGAGGAGGGTGATGCGCCCTATGCTGAGTCGGTTTGTGCTACAGAGGAGCTGAAGTTCTATAAAGACAATGTTGATCCGGCAGACATAACCCCTCTGAAGAAGCCCACCATTGAGCATGACCCGACCCTGAAGTTCAAACCGGCCGATGAGACTAAACTTGTTGACTTTGTTCCTGGCGATTCATCAAAACAGTTTAGCATCAGCACCAATCTGGATCCGAAATAGGAAAGCGCACTCATCGAGTTTATCTGTGAGAACTGAGACATTTTTGCATGGAAGCCTTCTGACATGCCAGGTGTACCAAGGGAACTCGCTGAGCACACTCTGAATATTGATCCCAAGTTCAAACCGGTCAAGCAGTTTCTTCGCTGCTTTAACGAGGAAAGACGCAAGGCCATTGGTGAGGAGGTAGCCTGGATGTTGGATGCTGGGTTTATCATCGAAGTGTTTCACCCTGAGTGGTTGGCTAATCCGGTGGTGGTTCTTAAGAAAAACGACACTTAGCACATGTGTGTGGACTACACAGATTTGAACAAAGCCTGTCCAGCAGATCCTTTTGCTCTCCCACGTATTGATCAGATCATTGATGCGACGACGGGTTGTGAGCGTTGAAGTTTCTTGGATGCTTATTCTGGTTATCATCAGATCAAAATGGCAGTTAAGGACCAGAAGAAGACAACCTTCATCACTCCCTTTGGAGCCTTCTACTATGTTTCTATGCCTTTGGGGCTCAAGAGTGCCCAGTCAACTTATCAGCGCCGTTTGCCGAATTGTCTTCACACTTAGATTGGGCGCAATGTTCATGCCTATGGGGATGACATTGTAGTAAAATCAAGGAAGAGGGAGACATTGATAGATGATCTCAAGGAGACCTTTGACAATCTTCGGGTTTATAAGATGATGCTTAATCCGGACAAGTGTGTTTACGGTGTTCCGGCAGGCAAGCTCTTAGGTTTTCTGGTGTCCAACAGAGGCATTGAAGCTAATCCGGAAAAGATCAAGGAGATTACATCATTGGCTAAACCGGCCTGTATTAATGAGGTTCAGCGTCTGGCAGGTCGAATTGCAGCCCTGAGCCGGTTTATTAGCCGCTTGGGAGAGAAGGTGATCCCTCTATATCAGATGTTTAAGAAAACAGACACTTTTGTTTGGAGTGACGCAGCTGATGCGGCATTTGAGGACTTGAAGTGGTAGTTGGCTGAACCGCCGGTCCTTGCTGCTCCGGTTGACAAGGAGCCCTTGTTATTGTACGTGGCTTCTAATGCCCGTGCTGTCAGTGTGACAATTGTGGTTGAGCGCAAGTAGGCTGGGAAGGAATATCCGGTTCAACGACCGGTTTACTATATCAATGAAGTGCTTATCGAGTCAAAGCAACGATATCCGCATTGGCAGAAGCTGGTATATGGGGTTTTTATGGCAAGTCTGAAGCTCAAGCAATACTTTCTAGGACATCCCATCACAGTGGTCAGTTCTGCTCCTTTGGGTGATATAATTCAGAACAGGGAGGCAACTGGCCGGGTTGCAAAGTGGGCAATTGAGCTTGGTCCACATGGGTTGAAGTATATGCCTTGTACAACCATCAAATCTCAGGCGCTTGTTGACTTCATCAATGATTGGACCGAGTTACAGGCACCAGAGGACAAACCGGATAACACATACCGGACTATTCATTTTGATGGATCCAGGCAATTGGAAGGCTCGGGGGCTGGAGTTGTCCTTACTTCCCCTCGAGGTGATAAAATTCATTATGTTCTCTGCTTAATGTTTCCTTGTACTAACAATGCAGCTAAGTATGAAGCGTTACTCCACGGTCTCCTTGTAGCCAAGGAAATGAATTTAAGCCGAGTACGCCGCTTTGGAGATTCTGATCTGGTGGCCCAGCAAGTTTCTGGCACTTGGGATTCTAAGGATCCACTCATGGAAGCTTACAGACGCGAGGTGGATATTGTGGCGGGTCACTTTAAAGGTTATCAGGTTGAGCACATTGACCGGCGTAAAAACGAAGCAACAGATGCTTTAAGCCGGCTGGGATCTCAGCGTAAACCGGTACCACCCAATACCTTTTTAGATATCTTGCATAACCCGTCTGTTAAGTTGCCTACAGAGGAGGATTTAGCTGTTCCTGATATGGAGGCCCAATTGGTAGCCGCTTTACATGTAATTCCGGATTGGACGGTTCCATATCTGGCGTATATGAACCGGGGCGAGCTACCAGATGATGAGGTTCTAGCCAGACAGATAGTCCGGCGATCCAAGTCCATGGTTTTTCACAATGGTGAGTTACACCATTGCAGTGTTTCAGGCGTATTCCAGCGTTGTGTCTCTCCTGAGGAAGGCCAAGAGATTCTACGTGAGATCCATGAAGGGGATTGTGGTCACCATGCCGGTTCAAAGTCCCTGCTGGCTAAAGCTTTTCGTCATGGGTTCTACTGGTTGACATCTCATGCTGATGCTCAGGATCTGGTAAAGCGGTGTGACGCTTGTCAGAAGATTTCACGCCGAGCTCATATTCCGGCTCAAGAGCTACGGATGATTCCCATCACTTGGCCGTTTGCTACTTGGGGGCTTGATATGGTGGGACCTTTTAAGCGATCCAAGGATAAGAAGACCCACCTATTTGTGGCGGTTGACAAGTTCACTAAGTGGGTTGAAGCGGAGCCCGTAAGCAAGTGTGATGTAGCTACGGCGGTTAAATTTATAAAAAAGATCATCTTCCGCTTTGGTTTTCCACACAACATCATCACGGACAATGGCACAAACCTTTCTAAAGGTGAGATGGAGGACTTCTGGTAGAGAGAGCACATCCAGCTTGATATAGCATCCGTGGCTCACCCCCAATCTAATGGTCAAGCTGAGAGAGCTAATCAAGAAATTTTGAAGGGCATCAAGCCCCGTCTCATGGTTCCTTTAAAGCGGACGCCGGGTTGTTGGGTGGAAGAGTTACCTTCTGTGTTATGGAGCATCAACACCACCCCCAACAGATCAACGGGTTACACACCTTTCTTCATGGTTTACGGGGCAGAGGCGGTCCTCCCAAGTGATATTCGTCATGATTCTAATTATGTTGAAGCAGACAATGAGCAAGCACGCCAGGAGGCGTTGGACCTGTTAGATGAAAAGTGGGACATGGCTTTGGCTCGTTAGGCGGTTTATCAGCAAGACCTGCGGCATTATCACAGCCACTGGGTTAAAACAAGAACCTTTCAAGAAGGCGATTTAGTGCTCCGGCTCATCCAGGATCAGACCGATATGCACAAGTTATCCCCACCTTGGGAAGGGCTCTTTGTGGTCAGCAAGAATCTGCACAACGGATCATACTACCTCATTGACGTTCGAGACAACTCACGCAGTTCTGAAGAGGAGACCCAGCGGCCATGGAATATAGCTCTCCTTCGGCCTTACTACACTTGAGCTGTAGGCTTCTCTTATGTACATATTTTGACAATGTATATATTATGATCAATATAATAAACTGACATCCTTGCTATAAGCAGGGCCTCTGTTGTTTTTCCTCAAATATCTTTTGGGTTACATGGGGGCTTCAGCTGACAAAGTGGAGTACTACCTGGTAAACCAGCTATCATGCCACAATACAGCTTGGGAGCTTCACACCCAAGGGGCCAAAGAGAGTTTGGATGCTATGCACAGCTCAAACATAGGCACCCATTGAGCATAGCTCACATAAATTACATGGGGGCTCTTTGTGCACTGCAACAAAGAGTTTGAAAGGACCCTTGTAAAATGCTGTCAAGCACGGCTTGGAAGCCTAGTGTATTCACCTAAAACCCCGGGTTAACCTGCCTTCATCAAGTAAGCCACTCCTATCCAGGTAATCCTGGCACGACCCGCCAAACGTTTGAAAAGTCAATATTATACAGACCCTGAATTTGTCAAAGTTAAAATGATGATTGGTTAGTTGGAGGTCCATCTTAAAAGTCTTTGCAAAATGGTTTAACTCAGCGGCCTGGCAGCCCATGAAAAGCCTCGAATTTGGGCCTGGCAGCCCTTGTAAAGCCTCGACTACACGGTTTTTGTTTGCTTTTTGCCAATATTTTACTCTCTGATAAAATTTATCTTGAACCGGTGTCCATTGACCCGGTGTGGCTTTTCAGTCATCATAATAACCCGGTGTTTGTTAACCCGGCTTGGCTTTCAACTACAAGTTGTCAGACCATACTCATTATTAAACCGGTGTTCGTTAACCCGGCTTGGTTTTCAACTACAAGTTGTCCGACCATATTCATTATTAAACCGGTGTTATAATACCCGGTCTGGCTTTGACTACCTGTCGCTAGTTTGATCATCTGGTGTTCATCACAACCCAGTATAGTTTATCATATACACCAGCACTGCATGGTGAGAGTTATCAATACTCAAGATTTGGGTTTTCACCCTTCCTACAATCAAAGTTGGTAAACCAACTAAGTGATTTAATATCACATGTATGATTTATTTCATATTTTAATATTTATTCAGCCTTGGTAATCAGCCAGGCTTTGTATTGGGCATTATGACCCGTCCGGCGGTAAACCGCCAGGACAATTCTTTTTATGCAGACATCAGGATCACATGAAATTATCAAAGTGTATAATCAAGCACAACAAATATCATGGCGGATCAAACAACATCATGTATCAGTACCGCAGATCAAAGTATTTTTACTAGCCTATTACAAGGCGCTTTGAGGCCCAAAATAATGATTGTTCTTACACAGAACAAAGTCTGTGACAATAACACAATGGCCGGATTAAGACTCATCGCCAGGTTGACGTGAAGTTGATCGATCCTCAAGCGCCAGTTCAACCTCCTCCTCCCCACCCAGTGGCTGGAAGTCAACGGTGGTCCAGTCAATCCGGGTTAGAGCTTGAAAGACAACCTCTTCACTAATAAGATTTGACGGTTCAACGTCAGGGGCATAAGTGTGCTTAAGAATGGGCGGAATAAGGTTCTGCACTTCTTTCATAGCAGTTTCAACTCGATGATTGTTGGCATCATAGAAGGACCGATGCGAAGTCAAGTTCAGTTGTTCAGCCACTTGACTTGCTACTGGACGCATATCCTTGGTCAGGGCTTTGAGGGCTTCATTATCAAATGCTGATCCGTTTTCTTGTTCATCCAGATAGCCCTTGGCAATATCAACTGGATCCAGGTCAGCTATCCATGATTTGGCACGAGTTAGTGCTAACAAAGCACCCGCCCTGGCAGCAGATCACTTCAACTCCTCTATCTGAGCAGGAGTCATTGATAGCCTGGCCAAAGTATCCTTGATCAAAGTTGGTGCCGGTTTGTTGTACGAAGCTGCACAGATGACTTGTTGAATACCGGTATACATTTCCTCAATCAATGTGTAAGTTGCCTTCAACTTCATCCGCATATCTGCGCCCAGATGAGCAATGCGATTACCTACAACAGTTTAAGAATTTAATGTTAAACCGGCAGAGTTGAAGATATTTTAGAACTGGCTATTACAAAGTACTTACCAAAAATTGCAGAAGTCATGGCGTTCACTTGATGTTTCAGCCAAGTCAGCTCTTCTACCACCGGTTTAAGAGCTGCTTCGGCGTCCTCAGCCCACTTCAACAAAGCAGCCTTCTCAGTTTCCCAGTTGGTACGTTCATTTTTGAAGCCATCCTTCAATTGTTCCATGGCTGTCAAAGCGCCCTTTAGCTCCTCTTTGGCTTTAGAGGTCTCTTCTTGCTGGGACTTGATGTTTTCTTGAAGATCGGCGATTTGAGATTCTTTGGTATTTATATCGGTCTCCAAACTTCAGATGATGAAGCTGTTAAAGTCCCAAGCATATAACAAGTTATACACTTGGCACTTGGGGGCTAATGTGGATTGCTTCTTAAAATGGATATTTTAAAGTCCCAAGGCTCAATACAAGTATTAAGCTTGGCACTTGGGGGCTAATGCACAATTGATCAGTTAAACGTGAAGGCAGTTGATAAGGATAAAATGCTTAACAGAAAGTCCCGGTTTGTCTTCAAGAGACAAACCGGCCCTAGGGGGCTACTTACTTGAAGAGTTCTTAAAAGTCCCGGTTTGTCTTCAAGAGACAAACCGACCCTTGGGGGCTACAATGGAGGTGATATATAGGACAAAGGAAATTTCAAAGCATTTTGAAGATTACCTCATAGCGTTCCTTCATTAAGTTTACCAAACCGGCCTCATAATCCCGGATTGTGTATAGGCGGTTTAGGAATCCGGAATGGAGCTCCTCGGCACTAAGGTTAATGAAGCTAGATAAATCAGTCTTCCCTTTCCCCTTGCCCATAGTAGTGAATTCCTCCTTGGCAGTATGTTTTCACAAGGCAACTGGGTTGCCAGGGATAGTGTGACCAGTACCAGTGATAACAATATCATCATCACCACCTTTTGATGGGGTTGGCGGATTGACAGTATCCCTGGCCGAGCTTGGCACATCTTTGTCCTTGGCTGGGCTTGGAGGATCAGCATGTGGATTGGCCTGGTTGATTTCTAGCGGATCAGCATAGGTATCCTAATTTTGGGGTACAGGATCATCAATGGCGATATCAGCATCTCTACTAGCGCCTTCTGAAGTTCTGTCCGGTTCAACCTCTTCAGTAGGGACATTGGGTTTTGCCTTTTTGCTCAGACAGGCTTTGGCGTTGTAATATTAAAAACAAGAGGTCAGTTGGTAAACCGGCACAAGAAAACAAAGTTAAAGCCAGTATACTTACCCAGGGACGGTCTTGAAGGGAGGCATTTGAGTGGTTGATGAACCGCCAGATGAAGAATTGGAATATACCTAGTAATTCGAATCAGACGGATTAAGTGGGTATCGGAAGCAACCCTTCAAGGGATAAGATTTTTTGGGAGAACAAGAAACCTCTAGACGATGCTTCCGGGTTGGTGTATCCGGTAAACTAGAAGAAGTGACTTGCTGGCCACTGTGCCAGGTTGTGAGACGACCTTCGGTTTGCTGTGTCTTCAAAGAAAATTGCGGATCCAAATGAGCAAGAGGGTGAGAGTATTTTACTTTCCGAACTGCACGGCAAAATGTTTGAACCGACACAAGATCTGACTCAGAGGAAAGAGAGATTACCTCTACATGATCCGCATGACTGGCCTCCGCATCATCCTGGGAATAGTCATTGTCAATAAGGTGTATGAAAAAGGAACCAAGGGAGTCAAGTTCTACCTCTTAATCCGATTCATCAACGTCTTCTGCCGGATCAGAGGACTCGGCAGTTTTCTTCTTGACTGCTTTCTTCGTGACGTTGCTTTTTGCATGAGGAGCCCTCACCAGTTTGTCTGAAGCTTTCCTATTCCAGAAAGAATCTTTGGCCTGTAAAATCAAACAAAGGATTGTTAGAACAATGTTAAAGCGGAGACGGATCAATAAAAATACAAAAGTTAAACTTCTTATTGCTGGCAGTTTGTTGGAGGTGTAAAAAGGAGCCAATCCGGTCTTGCTGCATTGAGTGATCAGTTCATCTAGCATCTTCTTCACGGCCTCAATGACTTCCTCATTAGTCATCTTCCTCATTATTCATGCATCAAACTGGAGCGTCGGCTTAAGGGAAGGATACCCCATGAAACCCAGCATCGAACAAGGTCAATGCCAGTTAAGCCGTTTGCTAGAAAGGCCCGAGGCTTAGCAAGTTGAGGTGCATAAGCTTGTCGTTCTTTGGCTATGAGCCGTGGTGGCAGTGGATGGCCATTGCTGAGCCGGTGAGCACGGTAACACGGCAGAGGGTTTTCATCAGCAGGCGTGGTGTTTTGACAGTAGAACCATGTTTGATTTCAGTCCTTTGGATGGCTGTGGTGTTTGGCATGAGGGAAATAAACTTCCTTCCTCTTCTGAATTGACACACCGCCAAATTCAGTGTTGGGGCCGTCAGAAAATTCAGTGCGGCCGTTTAAGTGGAAAAGTCTCGAAAGAGCTCCACAGTTGGTTCTTCTTGAAGGTAAACTTTGCAGAACACTTGAAAGTTGCATATATTGGATACATAATTTGGTCCATTGTCTTGAGGATGGAGTTGGAAAGTAGCAAGCACATCCCGGAAATTTTTTGAACCGGGAGGGCTAAAACCCCGGTCTAGATGCTGCATGAATACAATCACTTCTCCATCTTGAGGCACTGGAGGGCACTCAGGGCCAGGAACTCGCCAGTGAAGGACATCTTTCTTGGCCAAAGCACTAGTTAAAACATATCCATTCAGTTGTGTCTCTGTGATCCGGGAAGGAACCCAGTTGCAAGCGGCGAATTGCTTGGCCATTTTGGAAATCTGAAAAAGTACGAAGGCCAGTTTACGACTCAAGGTTGATGTGCACAAACCGGTGTTAAACCGGGGAATTTAATCAAGGTATATAAACATGTTAAACCGACTATTGCTACTCAAGTAAGGATGGTGGTTTAAGTGAGGGCTAATGGTACTAGGCGGATTATGATTTTCTACAAGTTAAACCGCCTATGGGGGAAGCAGCAAAGCTGAAATTCACTAAGTATTGCAGAAACAAGTTTCAAAAATGATGATATAATTTTGGATCTACTGTGGTTCAGTAAAGAAATTTTTCTGAGTCCTACAATGGTGTTAAGCAGAACAGAGAAGGTCTAGAGGGGATTTATCCAGGAACAGCAAGATGTTGTACAACGACAGACTAAAGCTATGGGTCTACCACAGAAAGAAACTATCAGGTCTAGCTAAGGTGCGGTAAGAGGCCAAGAGGAAAAGTGGAAACACTGATGAACATCAACGAACACAGATGAACACGAAGCCCTAATGGATCTAGGGTTAAGGAAAGGAGTACTTACCAGGGCCACATAACGGTGGAGGAGTATCTCAGGATCTCTGGTACGAACAGGGTGATGCAGCGGCCTAGTCGGTGCAGAGTCGAAGGTTGACGGCGGCGGCGGTGGTTGAGCTCTTCGGGTCGCGAGGAGGAAGACGAGGCGAAGAGGCAAGGGGAAAAAATGGAAGCCCCCCCGGTCTTATTTATAAAGGGGCAAGAAGATAAGCGAGAGGTGCGAGATTCGAGGAGCCTGAAGTGGCAAGGGGCGCAGCTGTCGCCTCGATTTTCGGAATTAAATTAAATGAAGGGAATCTTTTTATACAGAGATGACGTCATGATGATTCACTACAATATTCGGAAGATGATGTCATGGCGGTTTAACAAAGTTTACAGGAGAAGACATCATGGCGGTTTCCAAAAAGTGTAAGAAGATGTTCCCAGAATTTTTCTAAGTATTGAAGATTGACATGAACTCGTTCAAGTCAACCTGGGGCCTAATTTTGGGGATACAACTACTGAGTGTAAACTGCCCAGGAGGGGCCGGTTCACCCTCAACTACATTGAAGCCCATGAAGACCAGGAAGATGGCGCTTTACTAATGAAGCTTAGAGGCCCGAAGCCCAAAGGAGGATTAGGGCCCATAATTGTAAACCGCCATAGTTGTATAACTTGTATTGTAAGTTAGGGAGGCACAGACCAAGCCAGACACTTGTATGAGCCGGCCTCGGAACTCTGTAAACCGGCCGGGCGTCAACCTGTGTATATAAGGGGACGACCCGGCGGCGGTTCAGGGGACAAGAAGCAACAACTCGAAAGCTAGGCATAGCATGTTTGCTCCCTGGTAATCGAAACCCCAATAATTCCATCACAACTAGACGTAGGCTTTTACCTTCATCGTAAGGGGCCGAACTAGTATAAACTCTCATGTCCTTTGTCCGGTTTAACCCCTTCAAGCTAACCCATCACGATGGCTCCACGACTAAGTCCTTTCATGAGGACATCTGACGTGATATTTCCACGACACTAACCGAAAATTAGTCTACCTTTCCTCCTCATAAGTGCTTCTTCTCCGTCCGTCGTTGCCATGGCCGGTGAGCAGAGCTCTAGGTCGAGAACTACTAGTAACAAGGGAGCGGCAACCAAGGCTATGGAAAAAAGAGGGCTCGCCGCCACGCAGAGACCTCGAAAGATCTCTCACGGGCAGGCGATGGCTCCCAGGAGCACCCTAGCCGCGGAGGCGAACATGCCGAGCCGACAGAGCTAGAGTCGTTATCCCTTGACGGCATGCCCGATCAGCTCAATAAGCACCTCAATAAGCAGAAGGAGTTCATCCAAGGCTTGATGGAGTTGCTGAAGGAGAGCCTCGACGACATGCCCCTGAGCTCAATCTGGAGGGGGAGTTGACCACCGACTTCGTGATGCTGCTGAAGAAGAGCATTGCCTCGGAGAAGAAGGCGACCGGCGAAATCCTGCGACTTCAGGAGGACAAGGCGAAGCTCTGCCACGAGATCGACCTGTTGCAGGAGAAGAACGCCGGCTGGAAGAAGTTGCATGAGAATAGTAGTTCCTCGATGAAGATGCTGTAGGCCCTTGTCATGGAATAGAAGGAGGAGTTGGTGAAGCTCTGCATCGAGCACCCAACTGCTATCAAGGTACGTAATGCGGCCGTGGAACAGATGATGAAGGCTCGCGTCGAGAAATCCCGCGTCATGGACAAAATGAAGAAGATGGCGGAGGTGACCTGCAAGGAGATGGAGGTCGTGGAGGCGATGAAGAAGCAGTTACGACTCCGCGGCGAATTAGATCATTTGGGGTGATAATCTTCGTTCTTCTTTTGCTGCTGTGTTTCATCTTTTGCTTCGGGTGTTTCGCCGCACGTGTCACGTTCTCTGCGAGGCATGAATAGAATAATGTTTTTTTAGGGAATGAATAGAACAATGCTAACAATGATATGACTAGCAAATTAGATCATTTTTATCGCCATATGTCACTGGGCTGCCGTGTTTCGTGCTCCTCCGTCGCAGTACTACTCCAGTGGAAAACTTGAGTATACCGCACGGTTCTTTGCTCCTCCTCGATCAGGTCGTCGGTGCATTTATACGAGCAGTCAAATCACAAGGCCCCGCCTTCCAGCAGTAATGAGCCTTCAAATCACAAAGTCCCTAGCCTCTCATGAAACCGACCAAGCTAGACTGCCCCGCCCTCTAGCCTTTTAAAAAATGTATACTTTTGTACAACAGTAGTATCGATGGATTGCGCTATGGAGCAAAACTTGAAATTAAAAAAAAGGTGGTACATACAGAGAGCACTCTTCGTCAAATTATGCATATAGTACTATTAAAAAGGCTAGTCACAATAATGGTGTCCAGCACAACCCACCCCTCAAATAAAACTAAGCACCCTGGAATTCTTTGACCAAACTAAGCACCCTGGAATTCTTTGACAACTAAACTACTGGCTATATGATGTTGGCCATATATATTGTACGTATATAATGTGAAGAAACGAGTGGTAGTACTATACCAACTAAAAGATGAAATGTAAAAAATACTAGTATGTACGTACTAAAGAGTTAAAGTAACAAGAAGAAACATAACATAGTTCTGCTGGGGGCTCAGCACAACACACCCCTCAAATTAAATTAAGCACACCTCAAATTAAACTTTGCAACTTTTCCGGTAGACACTGCATTAGAACCACCATGAGCAACGACACTACCACCTTACTCAGAGTCCTCATCCACGTCCTGGACTTCGTCCTTGTCCCTCTTTCTCTTGGCCGATACTTCTTTGCTTGAACCGCCAACTTGGCTGTTGCTCTTCATCCAACCCTTGTAGATATTGAAACAAAGGTAGCCATCCATTGCAGCATAGTGGATGTGGTCTATATCTAGAACATTCCACTGCCATGCATGACGATGAAACGTGTATGGAGGTTTCTCCTGTTTACCGTACGAAGGATGAACCATGGCTCCTGCCAGGGTCAGCATTGAAGGCTGACGAGAGGACACCAGCCAATTCTTTTGGAGGTCGAAGGTGTTGCCTACAACGAGGCCTATCCGACGCAGGACTTCTTTGTCATTACCAAAGTCTACAGTAACGAATTTGACTAGGTTGCTCTCGAGGAAGTCCTTAAAATCCTAGCACTCAACGTCGGCATGGCATATGTGGTAGACCAAGCATAAGTCATGCACGCAAACCTGGATCACGACAGGCTTCTTCCTCTCTTTGTCCTTTAGATCCTTCTCTCGTCCTACGACTGTGGTGTACTCAACATCTAGCCCAGCGACCCACTCATCATCTGAGTCTTCGAACATGCGTCTGAAGCGAGAAAGGCATCCTTTCACCGTCGCGGAAGAACGAGTTTAGATGACGTCGAACTCATTGACGATGATGGTTCTAACCTTGTACTCACCGCCGATTGGGGAGATTTGGGACGCCATGGATTTGGGAGGAGGGTTAGGATTAGTGGAACTGCCGTAATGTGAATGGACGGGACGACTAGGAGCGAACCGTTGTAGTATTAAAGGACGTGCAAGGACAAGTAGGAGTGAACTGCCAGCGTGCGAACGGGAGGGTAGTGGATTTCCATTCTCCCATGATACGGGCTTCCGCGAGCCCTTGGATTTGAGATCAAACGGTTGTATGGCGTGATTCTAGACCTATGGGTGAATATCCTATCCTGGAGGGTTATTCTACAAATTTTCAGCAACTTAGCATGCGACCGTTTGATCTCAGATCCAAGGGCTGCCAGCAGCCCGTATCATGGTCGCACCTACCACGACTATCGCGTCGCTCGTGCGGTCGCGCCCTTTGAGATTTAACATGGTGCATTAGTCTATCTGATGTTGGCATGTCATAAATAGTAATCACTTAGTCACTCATACTACAACAAGGTTAGCTATAAGGTTGGCTATAAGTGTATTTATTTATTTTACTTCTCTCTATCTCTTTCTTCATACTCCCTCCGTCCCATAATATAAGAACGTTTTTGACACTAGTGTAGTGCCAAAAACGTTCTTATATTATGGGACATAGGGAGTACTAGTATTTATTGCATTTGCCAAGGAGTGACCTCTTCCAATGAAATGGTGTTGCTAAGTTTGCTTCATTTTATTAGCTATAGACTCAAAATTGTCTTTTCACCTAGGTACACGCGCTTAGCACCGTTTCTTCCTTGGGTCACCAAACTAGTCTCTCTCTTCTTGATTAACTTGCCACATCAGACTTTATGCCTATGTGGCAAGCTTAGCACCTGTAGGAGCAAGTAAAAGTGTGCACAATAGTGCACTTTACATGACATTTTTGCATATGTGGAGGAAAGAGAGGCAAGGAAAACGTGGAGAAGTGGGCTCATGCAAGAGCCAGCCTCTACTACGTGGTGGAGCATTGGGAGAGGCACCTGTATGGAGGTGGCCAGGAATCGGGAGACTCACGCCGGTCATAGCACCGCAATTAAAATGATAATGGCAAGTCAAATCACGGGGCCCCACCTGTCCAGCAGTAACTCGCTGTCAAATCACACAGCCCAACGTTTGTAGCAACCTACTCCCTCGTCTTCTCGCGTATCTGTTGAACCGACTAGGCGGAACTGCCGCGCCCCCTACCACGCAGGAAAAGCCCTACCCTTGACTTTTAAATAGTATATAGTATACTAATTTTGTATCCATGGATTGCATCCGCGCCCTGGAGCAAAGCGTCCAGAAAACGGCGGTACACATGTACGGAGTATATAGCACGCCCGTCGCGTTCGCGTCGCACCCCAGATGGTCGGACGGTCTGGCACGCTGCTCTCCGAATGGAACATGCGTCATATTGCGTTCGCACACACATGTGGGACGGCAATTGAGAACCGACCATAGGCACACTCCCCGGCCCCGCAAGTTGGGTGACTTAATAGAAGAGGGAGACGAGCGATAGAACTAGAGAAGTGTTGTACTACGTTGGTGCCTGGACGATCCCTGCAAGACACGGAAGATCAGTTCGTCCATGCATGTGACCAGACTCCAACAGAGACACCTGGATTGGCTATCGTCTACATATTGTGCAGGCTGTGTTGTACATGGCTGTACTTGTGGTGAGAAATCTAAAAAAAGGTTTCTTGTCATCTCGCAAAATTAGGTGTCATGTGCTTCGGATCACTGTGAGGGTTAAACAACGACAACTGAGTTGGGCTAGTCATTGGGGTCACATGCACGAACAGTGACTACTCGGCTGCCATCTAGGTCAAGCCGGCTATGTTAATTAGGACATCTATCGACGGACCCCTTTCCTACGAGTTTATCTTTAATTTCAGCTTTGTTCCTCGTCTAGTTTGTCTTTCGGGATTCATGTTGTCTCCTTTGGGCAGTGAGGTTAATGTTATGATTTCTTGTCATGTGGCATTTTTTCGTGTTATATGTTATAATCCGGTGCTTCAGATCAAAATGACGAGAACTATGCCTCCGGGCCACGTGCATGAAGACTTCTCGACAGTCATTGACGAGGTCAAGCCGGCTCCGGTAGACAAAAGAAAACTAGTACTACTCCACTATATAGGCAGGAGCCTCCGCGCTTGCTTGCTAGTGTTGCTCTCTTCAAACTATCTCGGCCTCTCCAGATCTAAACACGACAGCGGTGGCCACACACACTTTCTCTCTGTCTGCTCACCGCTGGTCACAGATCCAGCCGGATCCTCTCCGCCGGGGAAGGTGAGAAGGTGCAACGTTCACGCGGTCTTCCTCGGCAACGGCTCTTACCCACTTCTCGGCATGTCCCGATCAGCCTGCCTTGTCGTTCTCTCCCAAGCACCGCTGGCGACGGAGGGCCTCCGACCCCTTCTTCGTCGCTGCCGTAGTGTGGGAAGATCCGGCCTCCCGCCGCCCACCTAGCGACATCCCGGCGACCATCAGGTATAACTTCCTTCAAAACCGGCCTTGCTCTACTTCCCGAGCTCCTGACGTCGCTTCATTTGTATCTTTTACTATTTCTCAGGCCCCCTCGTAGATAGAATCGAACGGCTGCTCGAAAACCACCTAATTTTTTTACGTTTAAGTGGTAAAACTAGTTCATGCACTCGAATCTAGTACTACCTCCGTCCGGGTTTATTGGTCCCCATTGTATTTCGTGCCAAATTTTGACCATAGATTAAACTAACAAAATGTTCATGCATGTCACCAAACATTATTTTTGAAGACTATGTTCAAATACGAATCCAGTGAAATAATTTTCCTTGACATGCATTAACATTTTGTTAGTTAAATTTTTAGTCAAAATTTGGCACAAACTACAAAGGGGACCTATAAACCAGGACGGAGGTAGTACTACTTGGTTCAAACAAGGAAGAAAGGGGGTGGGGGTGGGGGAGGATTTGTTACCTGAATCTAGGACTTGGTCGAAAGAGGAAATAATGGGGGCAAAAAGTAGCAAAGACTGGCTATCCAACTGGTCTCTAGGTCTAATAGGGAAATAAAGCGAAACGCAATACAAACTCAATATAAACCCGATCTATTGGTTGAAAAAGGAAAGAAAGTGGGGAATGGGGGACAAGTCAACAGAGTAAGTCCAGCACTAGATTTTCTAGCCTCACACATTATAAGGTGGCTATACCGAACAAAAATGGGACCAACCCAAATATCATGTTCTGATGTTTGTTGCCCTGAGCCACTCTTATGTAATGCCACTAGTAAAATGTAGCAGTCGCACTGTTCAAAGTAAGGACACGTTAAACCAATGTTGTTTTCAATGTAATGCCTCCAGTAATATGAATCAATGGCACTTCTTTACATGTCCTGCTAAAATTTCCCATTAAGATAAGTTGGTTCTTTTTGTTAGAAATGCAACTGTCCTGATCTGCCTACTCTCCTGTGCCCAAAGTAATGTCGTATTTAACAGTTGTCATAGTTAATCCTAATGCCCACACTAATATCTAGCAATGCCACTGCTTTAGAAATTGCTACTGTCCTTGTAGGATTGCCATTCAGATAAGGAACATGCTTCTTTTCATTTGATGCATGTTTCATCACTTGTTAGTCACCCTCCTTTCCACCTTTTTTGTGCAAACAGAGATATACATTTCACGCTCGATCTTAGTTGAACTGCACAAATGATATCCAAATTATAGTTGAGCATTCCAGGAGCTTCACAACCAACCTTGATGTTGCTCAATTTTATTGCAACTAATGAATAAGAAGCTCTATGGGTTTCGTTTTCTGATGGAAATGGAACCAGGGCTGGAGCCCTTTTCTTAAAAAAAGTTGAAGAAGAAGCTGCTAGCTCACGGGACATTGCTTCATTTTAGGTGAACTGCACCAAAAGGTCCCATGAATTGAATCATCCATGTTGGTGACTGAAAGAGCCAGCTTCAGCATCCCAGTCTAAGCACCCCCGGCCTCCATCCTTGCGACGCACAGTACACCTCGTTTGCCACCTATTCAACCCTACTGTCACTGATAAAATGAAGTGATAATACAGTTAAAATAGAGCGAGTGTCATCTCTATCATTTCATTTCCAATGTAGATAAAGAAAGTGCTTCTCTTTGTTAAAGTATGTTTCATCAACTAGTCCCATTGTTAATGTTTAAGCGTTTCTGCAAACTGGGGTGCTTAATTTTAGTTGATATGTACAAAAATAGAGATTTGAATGTCTCAAGGCGCCTCCTTGTACTACCGCTGTACACTGATGTTCATCACTGGCAGAAGGTGTATCTGGGAGACTTGGGACGATGTCCAGTATGAGGCGTACTGTTTGAGGCGTCGCAGGGCCCATCTCGACCTCGCAGCATGGCATACTATGATACTATTGCAATATTTTCTTCTATTTATTTTGTGTGTTTCATCAACTAGTGCCACTATAATGTAATCACGCTTTTTCATTATCTGTGCAAACAGGGTAATTCAGCTGCATTTTGGTGGAACTGCACAAATGTACGTATGGAACCGGCATATATGCAGATTGCGAGGTGTGACAAGTAAAAATTACCGACACCAACCATGCTGCATGCACGCATTGGCATCCACCACCACCACCAGTGGGATGTGTGGCGCTCTCTGTGGACGGATCTTTCTCGGTAGCAAATCCTCTAACCAAATACTAGTAGCTTATATTGGCAGTTTTCTAGGGAGTACTCTTTTCTGAAAGAAGCACCAATCTATTTTTCTTTATTTGTACACTGTGTCACAACTTTGACCCAAAGGTCCAGAGCTATTTTAGGGTGATTGGCGTAGTACTCAGAGACTGATTGTAAGCATGATTTTCATTAGCTGTCACACTGATTGTAAGCATGAGCAGGTGGAAGATTAGGTTAGTGTGAAGCTTACCTTAAACCCTGCCGCCGCTGTTGAAACGAGGCAAGAGTCGAGGGAACCATGGAGAACGGCGGGGAAGCAACGTCGCACCATCTGGCCTCCTCTTGCGGTGGGAGAACGAATACTCATGTGGCTCGGGCTGTCTCTACACCCTCACGAACGACACACCATACTCGATCGATTCGTTATCCTCTAGGTGCTCGACCTTCGACCTGTACGCCCAACACCTCCGTCTGACTGTCGCCTCAGGCGAATCTGTCTGCTCCGTCGCCCATAGGAGATACTCGATGAACTCCGAGGACCGCGGCGCGACTGCCGTCGAGGAGTACATGTACATCGCCGCCCTCATCGCTGCCATCTCGCTCTTTCGCATACATTGCCACATGGCCCGCATCGTCCTTGAAATGTCCCACTCATTGTCAAACCAACTAAGGATCTCCTTCAACCTGGCTAACTTTGCCTGGTCGCCGCCGGCGATTTGCCTGATTTGCTGCTGCATCCTCTCCATAGATGTCCTTATGAGTGGTCCGGTGCTAGCTTTGGAAGATGGGAGGAGAGACGGTGGTCTTGCAATAGAGAAGAGGGAGAGGCGAGACGGTGGTTTTGTAATGGAGAAGATGGAGAGGAGAGGAGGTGGTTTTGCAATGGATAAGATCATAAGAGGGAGAGGCGAGACGGCGGTTTTGGAATGACGATGATGGAGAGGAGAGGAGGTGGTTTTGGAATGGAGACGATGGAGAGGAGAGGAGGTGGTTTTGCAATGGAGAAGATCAGAAGAGGGAGAGGCGAGACGGTGGTTTTGGAATGGAGATGATGGAGAGGAGAGGAGGTGGTCTTGCAATGGAGAAGAGGGAGAGGAGCGTGCGGGAGCGATTTAGTATTGGGCGAGGGGGCCAGCACGCTGTGACTGGATCAAAATCAAAATCAATTTACCCTTCAATTAAGAAAGCAACCCCACATTAACTAGTCTCCCTTTTATTCTGGGTCATAATTGACCATGATTTTCGCACATAAAATATAAGTTATACGTTGCAAAAATAATATAATTTGAAAGTACATTTAGATACGAACCAAAAGATACAATTTTTGGTGACATGCATTCACATTTCCTTGTCAAATACAGTAGGTGGTCAAACTTTGACCCAAAATACGCAAAACAACAAAAAAATACTTCCAAGACCAGCTCCGCTCTTCCGCTCTTCTCCTCTTAAACCACCGCCGCTCCTCTCCTGTTCCAATCTAAATCCAGCGCCGCTCCTCTCCCCTTCCATTTCAAAACCACCGCCCCTCCTCTCCTGTTCCAGTCCAAAACCAGCGTCGCTCCTCTCCCGTTCTAATCCAAAACCAGCCCTGCTCCTCTCCTCTTCCATTCAAAAACCACCACCGGCGAGTGAAGGTGATGTGGAGAAGTAGATCGATGGAGGAGTACAACCGATACATGAGGATCGCAGACGGTGACCCTGTCAAGCTAGCTAGGATGTTGGATATATAGTCTTGGTTTGACAACAAGGACCAACTAGCGGCGACGGTGACATCCATGGCCAAATATCTGCAACAGAGCGAAAAGGCAGCGATACTCCCGGAGGGAGTCGCGCGGAGTACATAGAGCTTCTCCTGTGGGCCATGGAACAAATAGATTCACCGAATCCAATCGTGAGGGAGCGGTGGTGGGAGTATTGATCCCAGATGGAGCATCCACCAGAGATTGAAGGATCGAGCATTTACACGGTGCCGTTTGTGAGGGTGTCCTGCCAGAGCGAGCCGGTGGAGTCTTCGTCGACCGAACCCAACTGCAAGAGGAGAGCAGTTGGCCCGACGATGCTTCCCCGCCATCGTCTCCCTCGCCGTTCACATTGTCTCACGGGGCAGCTGTCTGCCGCCGAGGAATAGGAGGGGGCTGCCCCCCAGCCCAATAGTCGGGCAGGTTGTGAATTGTCAGGAGGAGCTTAGGGTTGTCAGTATTTGCAGGTTGTGAATTGTGTTTTGTGTTGTGTATTTTGAGAGTACTTTCAGATATGAATGTCTTTTGAATTTCAGATTTGTAGTATTGAGCATATGAAGATTTTTATGAATTCTAGAGATCTATTTTTAGCACTTAAAAAAATGTAGTTTCATAGGAGCATAAAAGTGCAGACAATGTGATTCTCAGAGAAGAAACTGCAAGTTTCAGTTTCAGATAAGAAACTGCAAGTTTCAGTTTCAGATAAGAAATTGCAAGTTCAGTTTCAGATAAGAAACTTCAACTTTTAGAGGCAGAGCATTTATATTAACACAGCCTTTTGACACAGGGTTAACATCATGTTGGAAGTTCTATCCATGGTCGAAAATGGAACTACCAGCCAGTTAACATCATGCTGATCAACATTCATGCATAGCACATCTTCATATGATGCACAGTCAAAATGCCCACACAATGTCAAGTATGCGAAACACAGAGAAAACGAGGGACGAAGTTTTGGCAAGTGTTGGATGTGATTTTGGGCTGCCCCGTCTAGGCTTTCATTTTTAACATGCGCAGCCCACGACCTCGGATGGGAGGGCCTGTCTGTATTTTCTTAGGGCCATCATGTATCAACCGGCCTATGGACCTCCCATCCAAGGTTTTATTTTTGGCAGCCCAATTTATGTATTTTTTTGAAGAAAACGCAGAGGTCTGTTCTATTTTTCTATATAAGAATAGGAACGCCAGGTCCAACTTATATTTCCTTTCTAACTATATTATATATATTTACATTATTTATATGTTATTATATATTATTTTTATTGTCATCATATATTTAACAGATACTTACATATGTAAGAAAACAATATCCCACATCTTATTAACTTATAAAAAGAATTTCTTAACAAATAAAATCCTGGATGGTTTTGGCACGAAAATCCTAGTGATTGTGTACAAAAGCTTGGTAAGATTTAAGAACGAATGTAATAATATCACTTATTATTTAAATATATTTATAAAAAAATGCTCAGCCCCTTTTTTATTTTTGATAACATTCCTGGCCCAACCCAACATTATAATTAGAATCAGCCCAGCAAAATCATGTATTTCGAGAAAGTGCAAATGGCCTGTAATTTTTTTAGGAAATAAAATAAATGGGCCGCATGGACGCTACATTATTTGTTCACCCAGCCTATCTAATGGTTGTAATTCAAAAAAAAGAACAAATTGACTGTAAATTCTACCACGCAAAAAAAGACTGTAAATTCTGAAAAAATGGGTTGAATACGTGCCACATTTTTGGAGGCTGAAATGTGGGTCAATAGGTCGAAGCCAACGCAAGTCGTTGTCAATTTAGTCAACAAATGATTCTAACATGTTAGCCGTTGGATTTACATCCAACGACCGGCATCCATCTTCAATCTCTCGTGTTCTTCCTCCAGCACCGTCGGGACCACCTCCCGCCTCCTGCTGCTAGCAGCTCTTCTTAGCATGCTTCGCTATGAAGCGCTACTCCACCGTTGGCCAGGCCATCCCTCCACCCCTCCACACCTCCTGTTCTTCTCCACCGACTGCCTAACCACACTGCACTAGAACCAGTTAACCCTCGCACACCTCTCCATCTGCGACTCTACTCCCGCGTCTTCCCATCTCCGGCTCGTTGCTATCCGGGGCCTCGCCATCGTCCACCACCTTGGATGCGCTCGGCGCGGCATGGTCAACGTGGTCAACGAACGACACCGTTGGAAGTAGACTATGCGTGGAGAGGCTGACAGCTGGGTCCACGGCGCACACAAGGAAATGCCTCCTTATTACGCGCAAAATAATGATTCCTCCACCTGACACCTGGGACCCATCGGAAGGGCCTCTGTATTTCGTGAAAAAAACGTGCCCCCCGCTGACTTGTCGAACCCACCATCTATCTTCGCACGCAAGGAAGTGCCTCCTTATTACGCACAAAAAATGAATACTCCCCCTGCCAGTTGGAACCCAGCATACTGGTAGGCTGACTTGTGGGCCTACCAAGTTGGCAAGGACAGAGGGCTTTGTCAACTTAGTCAATATGAACGATTCTAGCTCCTGTTACCATATGATGTTCATCCAACGGTTGTAGTGCTTCTTCAGCCTCTAGTCTTCTTGCTCCAGCCGCCCAAACCAGCGCCGGTCGTGCCACGTGCCCTTGCCTCTCGTGGCCGGCTGTGATGCTGCGGAGGCCTCACCGCCCCCTACTACTTCCACCGCTGGCCAGGCCATCCCTCTACTCATCCACACCCCATGTTATTCTGCGGCGACAGCTGCCTCACACTGCAGCCGAACCAGCGAACCCTCATACTCCTCTTCGCGTGGGCATCCACTGTCGCGTCTTCCCCGGCTCCGAGTCGTCCCCTTCCTAGGCCTCGCCGTCGTCCACCGCCATGGTACTCTCGGCGCGGCGTGGTCAACGTGGTCAAGGAACGACTTTCATCGGACGTGGACTGTAAGTGGAGAGGCTGACAGCTGGGTCCACGGCCGCAGCAAGGAAGTGCCTCCTTATTACGCGCAAAATAATGATTCCTCCACCTGACAGCGGGGACCCACCGGACGGGCCACCGTATTTCGCAAAAAAACGTTTCCCCCTGACTGTTGGGACCCACCAGCTACATCTTCGCACGCAAGGAAGTGCGTCCGGGCAAAAAAAAATGATTCGCCCCCCTAACTGTTGGGACCCACCAGCTACATCTTCGCACGCAAGGAAGTGCGCCCGGGCAAAAAAACGATTCGCCCCCCTGTCTGCTGAGACCCACTAGCTACATCTTCGCACGCAAAGGAAGTGCGTTCGGGCAAAAAAAATGATTCACCCCTCTGACTGCTGGGACCCACCAGCTACATTTTCGCACGCTAGGAAGTACCTGACAGTCGGGACCCACCTGGTCGAAGTGTATGTAGCGTTGTCATTCTGGTCGCGAACGTGTACGCACATACTGGTCGTTGTAGAGGCGCGCATGTAGCATGTACACGTACGTACAGCAGCCAGGGTGCAAGAAAGAAAATACGACCACGTACGTACATACGGGCAGGGTCTCGAATGCCTACTCGCGCATACGTACGGCCAGCTCTCGTGTGCATGGCTGGGTCGGAACGGAGAAACAGCGTCTTCATCGTGTTCATGGGGAGCCAACCGACTGGGTCAGAACGGAATGCGTGGTCGTGTTCATCGGGAAGGCGGGCCTGGCGTACCGCACAATGGAGGAAACAGACCTCCTACGTTCGGAACGGGGTCCTGTTGATCGAAAGGGGTGTGGCGTACCGCAAAACGGAGGAAACAGACATCCTACGGTTGAAACAGGGGTCCTGTTGATCGGGAGGGGTGTGGCGTATCGCAAAACGGACGAAACGGACCTCCTACGGTCGAAACGGGGGTCCTATTCGTCAGGAGGGGTGTGGCGTACCGCAAAACGGTACTCCACGGGATACTGTTCATCTCCACGGTCGACCTCCTCTAGCCTTCACGGGCTACCATCGGCCTCCTCCAGCCTCCACGAGCTCCTGTTCATCCAGCCTCCACCGCGCGCTAATCCACCGGCTACTGTTCAACCACCCCTCCACCGCTCCACGGGCACCCCTCCACCATCTACTGTTCATCCAGCCCTCCACACCTGTGGCACCCCGATCCGCATGGAGCAGGGGGCCTTCGCACGTCATTCCAGGATAACACCTGACGCACGACAGGTCCATGATACAGCATTCCAGGTACAAGAATATTCATCAAATACATGTGTATATAATTACATCAGTGATGAATATAATCTTCTGGCATAGCCCTAAGGCTATTTACATGGCAGCGGAAGTCTATTTAAATTGCAGCGGAAGTCTTGATTTGGCAGCATAACACTCTGGCTGGGCTCCACAACTCACAGGACTGGCAAGATTACGGCCTAGCACGACGGAACAACTGAACGACCTACAAAACTAGTAGGACACGCCAGGTCAGTACATTGAATGTACTTGCAAGACAACCATATACATAGCATCCAAACAAGCAGAAGACAAAGCAAGAACCAAGCGTCTACAACAACCTATCTCATATCAGAAACTAAGCATGGCATACTATCAACCCAAGACATAAATCAAACTAACATCATGGCATCTACTAGCATGGCAACAACATGGTATATCAAATTTACTTCTAACATGGCAATAGCAAAGCATAGCATATCATCTCAATCATATCAATCAAAGCATGACATCATGAAACTCTACTGAAAGTAAACTACCAATCATATCAAATGGAGACATCGCATGTTAAGTGTATGCAGCCATCTCATGTTCTACCATGATTCTTTACATGCAAACATATTATCCATGCAATGCAACCAAACTTGTGCACTGAGTCCCTCGGACTCTCTTACCAACGGTAATCACCTCATATCCTGATTACAAACAGAAACAAACTCGTGATCCTTATGGCGATCACAACCTGACCAATACATGGCCCGTGATCCTTACGGCGATCACAACCTGACCACATCTGCCCGTGATCCTTACGGCGATCACAACCACATTAACCAGCTTAATTATTTCAGGTTTATCCTCTATTTCGACCAAGACCCGATAGTGTACCCTACTACGAACTTATGCCCATGACCGAGGACGCGGCTATCGATAGTTGAAATACACTCTGCAGAGGTAGCGCACTGTACCCACACCACAGAACCCATGGCCTCGCACTCCCATTCGGGTGGACCAACGGTGTTCCAACAAAACCGCTCTACTGTCATGACACTCTCCCGGCCACTCTGACTCACTCCCCACTGGGCTAGTCCTGGGTGGCCCCGTGTCTACCTCAAGACACCTCAACCACTGTCGTGGCCACGATCCACTCTGGGATCCGGTACCCAAATTAACTTACAACGGGCTCACAAGGTTATGCTCCGCCTGCCTGATCAGGTTAGCGCGCGCCCATAACCTTCCCAAGTTGGAGGTACCGACCAGAGGCATGACAATAGACCGCATGAAGGCCGTCCCATACCGGCAAATGTGGTTGCACTGAAAAACTTTGATTTGGCGGCACTATGACTCGATCCCATCGATGACGGAGGGGTGTTATTATTAAGTCATATTATTATCTTCTCCATCATCAATCATGATACCAGCATTTTAACATGAATGGAATAATCAGCATACATCATACAAATGCTTTAACAAAACATCGAGCTTCTCAAGTGAACACTAACAGCATAAAGAACATGACAATAGCAAGTACTAACATATCCATGGTACATTACCATCATCATAGCATTTTATAACGATGACATGAAAATAAAGTAGAGTAACCGTCGACCTCCTCCAGCCTCCACGGGCTCCTGTTCATCCAGCCTCCACCGCGCGCTACTCCACCGGCTACTATTCAACCACCCCTCCACCGCTCCACGGGCACCCCTCCACCATCTACTGTTCATCCAGCCCTCCACACCTGTGGCACCCTGATCCGCATGGAGCAGGGGCCTTCGCACGTCAGCCCAGGATAACACCTGACGCACGACAGGTCCATGATACAGCATTCCAGGTACAAGAATATTCATCAAATACATGTGTATATAATTACATCAGTGATGAATATAATCTTCTGGCATAGCCCTAAGGCTATTTACATGGCAGCGGAAGTCTATTTAAATTGCAGCGGAAGTCTTGATTTGGCAGCATAACACTCTGGCTGGGCTCCACAACTCACAGGACTGGCAAGATTACGGCCTAGCACGACGGAACAACTGAACAACCTACAAAACTAGTAGGACACGCCAGGTCAGTACATTGAATGTACTTGCAAGACAACCATATACATAGCATCCAAACAAGCAGAAGACAAAGCAAGAACCAAGCGTCTACAACAACCTATCTCATATCAGAAACTAAGCATGGCATACTATCAACCCAAGACATAAATCAAACTAACATCATGGCATCTACTAGCATGGCAACAACATGGTATATCAAATTTACTTCTAACATGGCAATAGCAAAGCATAGCATATCATCTCAATCATATCAATCAAAGCATGGAATCATGAAACTCTACTGATAGTAAGCTACCAATCATATCAAATGGAGACATAGCATGTTAACTGTATGCAGCCATCTCATGTTCTACCATGATTCTATACATGCAAACATATTACTCACGCAATGCAACCAAACTTGTGCACTGAGTCCCTCGGACTCTCTTACCAACGGTAATCACCTCATATCCTGATTACAAACAGAAACAAACTCGTGATTCTTACGGCAATCACAACCCGACCAATACATGGCCAGTGATCCTTACGGCGATCACAACCCGACCACATCTGGCCTGTCATCCTTACGACGATCACAACAACATTAACCAGCTTAATTATTTCAGGTTTATCCCCCATTTCGACCAAGACCCGATAGTCTACCCACCTACGAACTTATGCCCATGACCAAGGACGCGGCTATCGATAGTTTAAATACACTCTGCAGAGGTAGCGCACTGTACCCACACCACAGAACCCATGGCCTTGCACTCCCATTCGGGTGGACCAACGGCGTTCTGACAAAACCGATCTACTGTCATGACACTCTCCCGGCCACTATGACTCACTCCCCACTGGGCTAGTCCTTGGTGGCCTCGTGTCTACCTCCAGACACCTCAACCACCATCGTGGCCACGATCCATTGTGGGATCTGGTACCAAAATTAAGTTACAACGGGCTTAGAAGGTTATGCTCCGCCTACCCGATCAGGGTAGCGCATGCCCATAACCTTCCCTAGTTTGAGTCACCGACCAGAGGCACGACAATAGACCGCATTAAGGTCGTCCCATACCGGCAAATGTGGTTTCACTGGAAAAAGTTCGATTTGGCGGCACTATGACTTGATCCCATCGATGACGGTGGGGTGTTATTATTAAGTCAAATTATTATCTTCTCCATCATCAATCATCATACCAGCATTTTAACATGAATGCAACAATGAGCATACATCATACAAATGCTTTAACAAAACATCGAGCTTCTCAAGTGAACACTAACAACATAAAGAACATGACAATACCAAGTACTAACATATCCATGGTACATTACCATCATCATAGCATTTTATAACAATGACATAAAAATAAAGTAGAGTAGTGACATGGCATCATCAATAACAACATTCTAATTATCATGGCAAAATATATTATGAACACACAAGCATGATAAGCATAATGAAATAACTGTGGACGAAAACAATAAGAAACAACTATAACTACACACACAAGGTGCAAGCAAAGTCGACATGCAAGTTTGGGGCTTATGATAAGAGGTTGGCTTGCCTGGGGGTCGACAAATACTCCGGGAAGAAGTGAGAAACGACCGCGAAAAAATTTGCCGGAAACAGTTCTCTCTCAAAGGGGCTGTTTACGGACAAGGGCAAAGTGGTCATTTTCAAAGTGTCAAACCATAGTGAAAATGATGGGAACGGAACGGGCTCGACGAGACGAAGACGTGGGCGTTGGATTTACCTCAAACGGAGCTACGGGTAAAAAGATACGGGCGTTTAAAACTCAGGGGCTAATCTGTAAAAATACTTCTACAAACAAGTCCCTGGCAGTTTTAAACCGAATGCGCCTTTCTCAGAATACGTCTTTGATCAGGGAAAACGGCTTCGGTGGGGGCGCTTCCACTTGAGCGACGTGGCAACGACTGGGTCAAAGGGCAGAGGCGGGGCCGGGCTTCTGGGCCGCTGCCAGGTGGGGTCGCGGGGCCCGCCTCGCCAGGTCAACGCCCACCTAGCCGGCTTCTTCTTTTCCGCTCGATGTGCTTGACGGGCCGAGGCAGGGGCCGCCCCGACGGCGATTGCCGGCGGCTCCGGCCATGGCTCGCAGTGGGCTACCTACCCAGATGCTCAGGAAGGAGAGACGCATCTCGGGGTGGTAGCCTCTGCCGCCAATGAGCGTTGTAGTGGAAGCAACAAGGCACGCGGCGGAGAGGGCTTCGGTCTCTGGCTAACTAGGGGCTCCAGTGGGGGGAACTGGCAGGCGGTGAGCTGGGGAGGTTCTTTGGGGTGTGGAGCATCCATCCATGAGCTCGGACAGGGCAGGGGATGGCCAGAGGGAGGGGTTCAGTGCGGAGCAGAGAGGAGGGCTCGCTAGAAATCCGAGCGCTCCGGCGAGGGGTTCGGTCGGGCTCAGGCATGAGAGGGCTCCAGAGGGAGAGGGGAGGGGGCTCGCTTGCTCGAGGAGGGCTCGGGGTGGCTATTTATAGCTGGGCGAGGGCACCCGAGCCGGTTGCCGCCGAGCGAGTCCGGCCACGGCTTTGCCGGCCGCAGCAGTCACAGGGGGCATGGGAAGGCGACGAGGGGGAAGTGGATGAGCGCTAGAGAGTCACGGAGACGAGCAGCGCTCGGAGATGAACGGAGGAAGAGGACACCGGGGAGGAAGGCGACGATGCACAGGAGCGCACTGTTCAGGTCGTTGGCACGGCTCGTCGGACAAGAAAACGAAGGGGGCCAGAGGTCCAGAGGGAAGAGGATGCCGAGGGGTAACTGTTGGGCATTAATGGCGAGCCCAGAGACAATTGGAGCAGCACTGCCGACGACAACAGTGGCTAGACCACCGTTTTGGCTCGCCCTCATGGTCACCACTGGCATAGCGCACTCTGGGGTTTTACTGAGGTTAAACCATGTCTACCGCATAGTCCTTCGAAGATGGATAGTTACTATGGTAAAGAAACAGGCAGTGACAAAGTGAGCTGAGTAAATCAAGCTCCACAAGTTTACTGCAGTAAACTTGTCAATGTCCTACAGGTAAAACCAGAGAGGGTAAATGGTAACTTTGATGTCTGGTAGGCTTAGGGTAGAAAGGACTACGGTCCTGGGGTTTATGAGGGTATTAGGGTAAATATTTAGCATAGTTGCAGTGCAACTGCTAAATCTGGTCCAGAAACCAAATGATGATGAAGCACTCACTAGGATGGTTGGATTGAGCTATAACTTGGCAAATCCTAATGATTTGGTCATAAGTAGATGCTGTAAAAAGACCAGCCCAAATGGACTTGCCAAATTGGTACTTTCTTCACAAGCATTACTTTGGACCAGAAACTTGGGAAAATCCTAGGAAACTATTGGCTAAATAAAATTAGCCAAACTCTTGGGTAGGTGGGTTATATGGATAGGAGAAGGCCTGGAATTATTTTCAGCCATAATGGAGCAAGATAAAATATACTTGCTTCACAAACTGAAAATTTGGACAGAAAACAAGAATTGCTCCTGTGCTCACATAGCTCAATGAAATGAGCTCAATTTGGGTGAAGGCTAATGCTTTGGCATACTTGAGAGGATGGCAAAGTTTCATCCCATTTGGAAACTCTATGAAGGTACTTCCTTCACAAAATTTTACTCTGGTCAGAAATTTTGGAAAGTTGCACAGGGAGCTAGGATGATTGGATTGAGCTCATCTTTGTTATCCATGGGTTATTTATCAATATTAATCAGCCTACCAATTAGCAGCTCAAATGGAATTAGGAATAAAGCCCTTCCTTTGCAAAATTTCAGAGAAGGCAGAAACTTGCATTAGATCATGTGCTCAATTTTTGAACTGATGAACATGAGATAAAGATGGAACTAGTGATTATATAGAAAGTATAAACTCCAGAATTTATGTGAGAATTTTCCCAGCTATAAAAATAGTAGTTCCTTTAGAAAATGGCAGAAATGCAATATTGGTATTAAATAGGAAAAGGCATTTTTTCTTATTTAAGTATAGCAAATATAATTGCCGGAGCTTGGATTAGGCATAATTATCAAGTCCACAAATTCACATGAATTTAGGAGATGTCTAGCTATGCCTCTTGATTTTATTCGTCGGAAAGGCAATAGAAGGAATAAATCACAATTCAAAAATATTGCATGGGACTTGGCAATATTTTTGCATATCCATGGTTGAAAAGGACAGGAGAGTCTCTAGGAACAGATGGGATGATCAATAGATCAAGGAAATTGATAGCTCCTTTGTAATCACAAAGGGCACATTCAAATTCCAAAAAATTGGAATTAGGGTTTGAGAAGGTTTAGGATGATGCAACTGAGGTATTTCCCACTGAAAAAAGACATGAGCAAGTTTTGAAAGGTTGGAAATGACAAGAGTTCTCAGAGTCATCAGCAAAACTCAGGAGAAAGATTTGAAAAAAAGAGTGCCAAGAAGAAATAACAACACAAAAATTGATAACCCAATTTTGGGGCTGTTACAACATCACGGGGTCCTATTCAACCACTCCTCCACGGCCACCCGTCCACCATCTACTATTCATCCAGCCCTCCACACCACGGGGTCCTATTCATCCAGAGGCAACGCCACCGCTCACTGTTCATCCAAACCCCCCGCAGCGCTCACTGTTCATCCAATCGATCAGCTTCAGTTAGCAGCAGTAGCGAAGGAATCACTCGATCGGGTTCAGTTAACAGCCATCGATCGATCGCTCAGGTTCAGTAATGCGTAGCCTGCAGTGCAATCAATCGGGTTTAGTTAGAGCCCAACGCCTCGCTCGGGTTCAGTTAGAGCCAACGCCTCACACACACGCGCGTACTTGTACAAGAGAAACGCGCATCGCTCGCCCCCCCGACCTCCCACCGTAACCGGCAACTCCCCGAAATTTTCCTCCCCCTCGCTTCTACCACGGTTTTTTCCGTCATGGACGGACCAAAGAATGTCATGCAGCTGCGTCTCCGGCCCGCCCAGGACGAAAAGCCCATTTTCTGTCATGATTTTTTGTCATAGAAGTAGGAGCCCACCACATCTATGATGATACCGGGTTTTGTCACAATTATCGTCATAGAAGTGTCATATGTATGATAGAAAAAAATTTGTTTGGCCCAAAATGTCACGGATGTGTCTTTTTTTTGTAGTGGTTGCATGCCCGGCGCCTCCATTAAACCCCTCCGTTAAACCCGCATGCAAACCGAGAATCCTACTCCGGCCACACATCCATTCATTAGCGGGCCGGAATTAAACGTAACACCGGCCGAGCTCCTCCCGTCCGCCCGCCCGACGCCGGCCAAGCTCCTACCGTCCGCCCTCTATTTACATGAGGCCAAACAGACAGCAGGCAAGAATCGCACCCCTCCGCCGCTCCCCCATCTCCTCCTTCACCATTTTCTCCACTCTTCCAATGGCTTCCAATGAGCCATTCTCCGGCATATTACCCGGCTGGGTGGCCCTCCAAGCCATACGAATACGGGCGAGGCCGCTCGGTGCTTCACCAACCTCGCTTGGCCCGACGGAGCCAGTTGCCGCCCCAAGCAGGCGCGTGGTTCAGCAACTCGCCGCTCCAGTTCAGCTCGATGAGGAGTGGTGAGTTGCTCCACGCCGGCACGACGGTGAGCACGCCGGTACGGGCGCCGTCGCTGCCGCATCGTACCACGCCACCAGTGTCTGCGGTGGCCGCGCCTCCCGTGTCTGTGGGCGCGCCTCCCGTACCTGCGGCAGCGCCATGCAGGCAGAGACAGAAGCCGGGTGCATGGAGAGCGACGAGTCGGTGGCCAGCTTCTCCGTGTCCGCCGCTATCATCGAGGAGAAGTAGAACACGGGAGGACGCCGCCACTTGGGATCCTTGAAGGCCACCGCGGAGGCGACGACCGCGGATTCAGGTGGTTTCTTTGCTGCTTCGTCTCTTCCGATGAACTTTGTCGACCCCGCAAGTGTCTGACGGACATGAGGAAGACAAAGGGATCCGCAGGCGGACATTTAGAACTAAAATAAGTCTAGATACATCCATTTCTAGGACAAGTATTTCCGGACGGAGGGAGTATTAATTATACAAGAGAGCCGGATTGGCACCTCTTAGTTCATGTAAATGTAATGAAATCCATCATGTTTATATGAAGATCCGGCTTTTTATACGAAATCCTTCATGCTTATATGAAATCAGTCCGTGTTTGCACGAATTTCATCTGGTTGGTTAGAGTTGTAAAAATGTATGCCGCTGGCGTTTGATGTCGTCCTCCGCGGAAGGAAGCGGGAGGAAATTTGCCTGCTGTCGTTGGAGATGCTCTTTATGCTGGAAATAATAGAGTGACATCCAATCCATTTGAGTTAATTGCATGTATGATTGTCCCTCTATAAAAAGTTAATTGCATGTACAGTGTACACGTGACTTGCAGGGTGGCTACAACTTCGTACAGAAAGTTAAAAAGAAACAAGCCCATCCTTAATCTTGTATTCTAAGTACTCTGTAGGTTTCACTGTCAGTACAGTAGCGAAAGAAGTATATATTAAATAAGTAGAGTAATATATAATATAAAAATCTAAAGTTAAAAGATAGAATTCAAACTCATGTCATCGCGTTGCGAGCATCCGGCGCTAACCAGCCCAGCACATTTTTGCTGTAGACCATGCTGGAGATATATCTCTATGTCTACTCTTATATATACTCCATTCGTTCCTAAATATTTGTCTTTTTCAGATTTCAAATGGACTACCACATAAGGATGTGTATGTAGACATATTTTAGAGTGTAGATTCACTCATTTTGCTCCATATGTCTTTTCAGGAAGGTGTCAGATTTGTCCTTGATTTATTTATGAGGTATCCAGATGGCACTGCACCGCCAAGAAAAGAGGGTAACATCAAAATTATGGACTAATTTTTTGAGTATGTTGGTAAGGTCTGGTCATAGTCACTTGTTGAAATCTCTAAAAAGACAAATACTCCCTCCGTCCGGAAATACTTGTCATCAAAATGGATAAAAGGAAATGTATCTAGATGTATTTTAGTTTTAGATACATCTCTTTTTATCCATTTTGATGACAAGTATTTTCGGACAGAGGGAGTAGAAAACAGAGTTGGTGATGATGGTGTGCATGACATCCTGCAATATAGGCCGTCGGATTTATATCTAACAGATAGGAAAGAAACTATGGCAATTTTGCAAAAATATACCCACACGTCTCTCCACGTTCGCAAATAAGGCCTTCCCTCGTTCAGGCTTTTCTCTCACACGATAAACTACTCATACAAATGCATCTTGATGTTCCGTGCAACGCACGGGCAGCTAGCTAATTTCTTTTAAAATAGTTGCTGCGGTAATTGGGTTGAAGTGATATATTTTATGTCTGCCCGAATGATTTCAGATTCACTAGTAGTAACAAAGAAAAGGTTGCCTTGTTAATTAACAGAAAACAGGGTGAAAACTATCACATGAGGCCGGTAAAAACAAGGCACATTGGGTTTAGCGTCATCGTCACTACAGCTGTGCGCGCGTGAGAAGTCTACATATCGAGGGGGCTACCGAGCGAGGCACCGAGACACAATGTTTGAGAGAGAAACCAATTGACAGATTATGATCAGATCGAGTTGTCACCCTTCTGCTGTCATTGTTGGGGGGGGGAGAAAGACGTATCGAGAGTGTGCGCGATAGGCACAGAGGCACAACTAGCGAGTGTGTGTGTGTGTATGTGTGTGTGTGTGTGTTTGAAAGAGGAGTAGATAGATTATTATCAAGATCGATGTGCCACCCTACTACTTCGGTGTCGGGTAGTGTGTGTGTGTGTGTGTGTATGTTTGAGAGAGAAGCCAGTAGATAGATTAGTATCAAGATCGAGGTGTCACCCTACTCCTTCGGTGTTGGGAAGTGTGGGTGTGTGGGTGTGTGTGTGGGGGGGGGGCAGTGACACTCACATAAATATCTCTACTTTCTTATAAAAAACAGAGTTGGTGATGATGGTGTTCCTACCATCCTGTAATATAGGCCATCCGATTTTTATCCGACGGATATGAAGGAAACTATGGCAATTTTGCAAAAAGATACCCACACCCCTCTCCGCATTTGCAAATAAGGCATTCCGTCGTTCATCCTTTTGTCCCACAAGATAAACTTCTCATACAAATGCATCTTGATGTTCCGTGCAAGACATGGGCATCTTGCTAGTAGGGAGAAGGAGTTTTTGTGACACATATCTACTATATTAAGGGATAGGTAGATAGCATATGTGTGAGAGACATTATTATACTTTGAGACATTAGTGGTTGTGGGTGGGCGGAATTAAAGGGGTGGGCGTGTTAGACATGTGTGTGTTTCTGTGTGAGAGACTTGTAGGACGGGGTAGAAAGACGAATTTAACCCTGACAGAGGGAGAGAAATACACGAAGTGCGCGTGCATGATTCCGATGCCCACATGGAAATGGGATATGTATGCGTGTGAGAGAGATTGCACAATTCATTCACGTATCACTATCTAGCGATCATGGACGTGCATCGCTTGAACATAAGTCAGTATCTACTTCGTATCGTGGCCAAAGGTACAATATCGATTCAACGCTATAAAGATTGGACACTCACATATCCATTTTTTCTATTTAAATAAACCTTTTCAGTTGTGCATGCCAAAGTTACAGTGATGTTATTGAAACAACCAATGTAGCTATCATGTACATGCACCATTGTTACTCTTGCAATCAAATTCATTAGTCTTTGATGATTTAAGTTTCTATTTTGAAGTAATTGATGTAATATTCATATATGAATTCAACGGGTACGCAATTTATGAAATGGAGGCTATGTAATAATATGAGGTAACACTTTTAAGTAGCTGACTACAATATCCATTTCTTTTTGTGCGCCTCTACACTAACACGTCAATGCATTATGTTTAAAGTAAATAACCAATGACACTAAATTATCTATTTACACAAGAAATACATAGGCTGAGCGTTTGATCCCTTTTTTGTGAACGCGCCACTACACCCATAAGATTGGCCGCGCCCGTGTGAACGTCCAACTTATCGGTGCATCATCCCGAGTTATTGTCTTTTTTTATGGTGTGGACTTCACACCAGTTATTAACTGCTGATGCGTGCCCCGTGTACACAGTCTAGCATGACCTTCCCGCTAGCACGGTCCAAAATTAGTTGAAACCGGATATGAACGATCCCCCAGGCAGCAAAATCTCCCGCCTCCTTCTAAAATTTCCGCCACCTTAGTCTTTAGCATGTGAAATCCCCCTTTTGTCCTTGGTGCACGGAGACCAACAGTTACAATACCGCCCTCATCTACATGATAGGTCGGGGCTCCATTGGTAACTTACGGTCCCCCCCCCCCACTACACGGCACCCCTATTTCCTCTCCCCCTCCCGCAAAAATGACTAACTCCACAACACCAGAGCATG
Source organism: Triticum aestivum (assembly GCF_018294505.1). Classification (NCBI taxonomy): domain Eukaryota; kingdom Viridiplantae; phylum Streptophyta; class Magnoliopsida; order Poales; family Poaceae; genus Triticum; species Triticum aestivum. The sequence goes on along the minus strand of NC_057804.1, from coordinate 632,164,048 downwards.
TTACATCACGCCGTCTGTACTTCATCGCCCTTTCTCCCCTCCCCTCTCGAAACCCTAGACTGCTCATCCACCGGCGTACCATAGCCCATTCACTGCCAGCGGCATCCACCTCGCCGGATCTGCTTCTGCGGCCGCATCTACCCCTCCCACCTCCCCTACAAACAAATAGACTGCTCATCCAGCACTGTACCACAGCCCATTCAGTGCCGGCCTTGTCCACGGCATCGGATCTGCTTTGTCGGTACTCTCATCAACCGCCGCGCATCTACAGCGGGTCATTTGTACTCCCCACCAGAGACGCTTCGTCCACACCCTCCGGAGCCGCCCCACCGATGCCCCTGTCGACGGCCTATGATCCTCTTCGCCGACACCTTCCACAACCCTACCGGAGCCACTTTGCCGACACCTTCCTCAACCCTACTGGAGCTGCTTCGCCGACACCATCGTCAACCCTACCGGAGTAGCTTCACCTACACCATTCTCAACCCTACCGGGGCCGCTTTGCCAACTCACAAGTCCACGGCCTCAGATCCGCTTCCTTGCACCCTCATCCAACCTACTAGAGCAGCTTCTCACGCCATGTCCACGGCCGCAGATCCGCATCATCGACACCACCCGAGGGAGTTCCGGATTAGGGGGTGTCCGGATAGCCGAACTATCATCATCGGCCGGACTCCAAGACTATGAAGATACAAGATTGAAGACTTCGTCCCGTGTCTGGATGGGACTTTCCTTGGCGTGGAAGGCAAGCTTGGCGATACGGATATTTAGATCTCCTACCTTTGTAACCGACTCTGTGTAACCCTAGCCCTCTCCGGTGTCTATATAAACCGGATGGCTGTAGTCCATAGGACGAGCACCAATCATGCCATAGGCTAGCTTCTAGGGTTTAGCCTCCTTGATCTCGTGGTAGATCTACTCTTGTAACCCACATCATCAATATTAATCAAGCAGGACGTAGGGTTTTACCTCCATCAAGAGGGCCCGAACCTGGGTAAAAACATCGTGTCCCTCGTCTCCTGTTACCATCCGCCTAGACGCATAGTTCGGGACGCCCTACCCGAGATCCGCCGGTTTTGACACCGACATTGGTGCTTTCATTGAGAGTTCCTCTGTGTCATCGCTGATAGGCTCGATGGCTTCTTCGATCATCATCAACGATGCAGTCCAGGGTGAGACCTTCCTCCCTGGACAGATCTTCGTATTCGGCGGCTTTGCACTGCGGGCCAATTCGCTTGGCCAACTGGAGCAAATCGAAAGCTACGCCCCTGGCCGTCAGGTCAGATTTGGAAGTTTGAACTTCACGGCTGACATCCGCGGGGACTTGATCCTCGATGGGTTCGAGCCACAGCCGAGCGTGCCGCACTATCGCGGCGAGCATGATTTAGCTCTGCGGCCGGACAGTACCTTGGAGGCCGCACTCAAAACCGCTTTCAATTCGGAGCCAGCTCCGCAGATCGAGGATGGATGCCTAGACACCGCCTTGGGGGCTGCAACCTCTACGGCAATAGAGCCGAACACTAACTTTGTCCCTCATAAAGCTCGCGACTCCGAGGTGTCGGACTCCTCGCCGGACTCCGAACCTCCCGCGCCCGCCCTGATCGAATCCGATTGGGTGCCGATCATGGAGTTCACCGCAACGGACGTCTTTCAACACTCACCTTTCGGCGACATCTTGAGTTTGCTAAAATATCTCTCGTTATCAGGAGAGCCCTGGCCGGACTGCGGCCAGGACGGTTGGGATGCGGATGACGAAGAAATTCAAACCCCACCCACCGCCCACTTGATAGCCACTATCGATGATCTAACCGACATGCTAGACTACGACTCCGAAGACATCGACGGTATGGATGACGATGCCGGAGATGACCAAGAACCAGCGCCTACTGGGCACTGGAAAGCCACCCCAACTCACGACGTATACATGGTGGATACACCAATAGGAAGCGATAATGAGGAAAAACGGGACGTGGCGAAGGACAACTTCCCCAACAAACAAACAAAACGGCGACGCAAGCGCCGCCCGAGGACCGGCCTCGATAAAAACGGCACCCATACGGACCCGGCCTTAGAGCAGGGCGAAGCAGTGGACGACGCACGTGCCACCAAGCATCCATCCGAACATGATGAACTGGACATGCAACCCATCCCTGGCGAAGATGATCTCACATCACCAGAGCATACGAATCTTCATAAAAGGCTCGTCGCCACGGCAAGGAGTTTGAAGAAGCAAAAGCGGAGGCTCAGAACAGCGGAGGACGCACTCAAAATGAGATGGAGCAAAGTACTCAACAACGCAGATAAACATGGCGCCAGTCACCAGACAAAGAGCTACCCGAAGCGCAAGCTGTTGCCCGAATTTGACGAGGAGGCCTTAGAGCCCCCGCTGCCAAAAGAGAAAGAAGCCACCTGGCCGAATAGATGACCAGATGACAGGACAAGAGCAACAAGGCGCGCCACACACAAACCGGCACACGATCAGCATAAAGATCCTTGGAAGAAGGGTGATCCAGTCAGATCTATTTATGGGCCAAAAAAGAAAACTCCAGGAAGTAACACAACGAGCCGAGCAATTGAAGACAACGGCACACCCAAATACAGGGGCGCCGCACACCCACTATGTTTTACCGACGAGGTACTGGATCATGGATTTCCAGCGGGATTTAAACCCATAAACATAGAGGCATACGACGGAACAACAGATCCCGGAGTCTGGATTGAGGATTATATCCTACACATACACATGGCGAGAGGAGACGATCTCCATGCCATAAAATACCTACCCCTCAATCTCAAAGGGCTGGCTCGGCATTGGCTTAAAAGCCTCCCAGAAAATACGATTGGAAGTTGGGAAGAGCTTGAGGATGCGTTTCGAGCAAATTTCCAGGGGACTTATGTCCGGCCTCCGGATGCAGATGATTTAAGTCACATAACTCAACAGCCCGGAGAATCAGCACGCAAATTCTGGAATAGGTTCCTCACTAAAAAGAACCAAATAGTCGACTGTCCGGACGCTGAAGCCTTAGCAGCCTTTAAGCACAACGTCCGAGACGAATGGCTCGCCAGACACCTCGGCCAGGAAAAACCAAGAACAATGGCCGCACTAACAAGTCTCATGACCTGCTTTTGTGCGGGGGAAGACAGCTGGTTGGCTAGATGCAGCACCAGCGACCCGAGTACATCCGAAATCTAGGATGGAAATGGGAAATCATGACGCAAAAAAGATCAGCGCCGGAATAAGGAAAATGAGCCAAATAGTATGGCGGTCAACGCCGGATTCAAAAGCTCTCGACCGAACAACAAAACACTGCCCCTAAAGGATAACAGTGACGAGCTATCCAACCTAAACAAGATTCTGGATAGACTATGTCAAATACACGGTACCTCCGGGAAGCCTGCAAACCATACCCACAGACATTGTTGGGTCTTCAAGCAGTCCGGCCGACTTAACGCCGAACACAAAGGGCTCGACACATCAAGTGAAAGTGACGAAACCCAAAAGCAGCGCTCTGGAAACCAAAAGACTTTCCCATTAGAAGTCAAAACAGTGAACTCACTTCACGTGATAACACGCAGCGCGGCCCCTGCTATACCAGGACACCGTCCGCTGACTGGGGATAGAACCCACCAAAATTCGCTATAGCAGCACTTCCTTCAAAGGAGTGACGCGAGGCCTTCTTAGCCAATTTTACAGGCTCTGTACCACCAGAGGTCGTGTTCGGTTCATCCGACAACCTCCGTCGCGAAAAGCTCACTTTCCATCGCCCCATTTAGCAGTAGCCCTTAAGCACTACTGGGGCGTACAGCTTTCGCCCGCTTTAATGCAATACCACATTACGCGTCTCTTACGCTTAAAAATGCCCGGTCTACGTGGCATATTCTTAAAACTCCAGGTGTCTCTCGACCACGGAGAATGTGCGGCTGCCTTGACAGCCACACATTATTCCGACCTTGCAGGTCAAAGCCCCTAAAAATGGGTCATTTAGACCTCGGACATGGTTAGACGAGTCCGGCGTAACTTAACAAGGGGCTTCCCAGCCGCATACCCCTTTTTTAGGGGGCCGCACGCATAAATGATGACAGCCAATAAATCTCAACTTTCTTCATCTTCCAAATTATACTTTATTTTGATACACTTTTTGCATGATATTTCTTAGAAACTAAGTCCTTCTCTTTTACAGATGAAGCACGTGCTACACCCGTCCAGGATATAGCACAACAGAGACACAGGCGCAGACGTGCAGTAGGGACCCGTCGCAAGGATTCTTTTCAGATTAAGACCCTGCGTAAACCTTTCTCACTGTCTCTTATTGATACACATCCCCCGGTTTCCTACCAGAGCCGAGGAGGAGGCTGGCGTTTTGGCATTGGCCGCGTCAGAAGTTCCCGCCTGTACCTGGACACTAGTGGCTTAGGGCTTTATTCTGCCCGATATCATAAAGACCGAACACCTCAGGGAGTGTTCGGCGTCTCGAGTTAGGCCTTATATGCATCAACTCCGAATCATGTCTTTTGTCAAATGTTGGGTTTGCTCGGCTCCTGTGTTTTGCTGCCTTACGTTCCGTATCATAGGCTAACGCGGCACCAGGAGAACTACTGTGATTGTGCCCCGGTTCGGCCGGGAGAGCACCTCAGTAGAGAAAGCCGAAAACTGACTGTCATGATATAGCGAGAGACTGGTCAACCACTCGATCGACCATTGGAATGTTTAGAATTCCTCCGCTTTGACGAAGGACCGCTTCCCGGTCAGGCACATACGCGCCCCGAGTGCGGAGAAGCGCGGTGCCATCAAGGGCTATATAGTAGCCCCACATTCGAGCTCCTATGGCTAAGTGAAAGTGATAAAGCATTATAGTCCGGTTGCCTAGTTTGCTATGTCACATTCGAGCTCCTATGGCTAAGTGAAAGTGATAAAGCATTATAGTCCGGTTGCCTAGTTTGCTATGCTATCACCTCCTTAAAAGGACCAAGACGTTGAATTAAGTGTGACAAAGCGTTTTTCTTTTTTGCAAACACCCCCGCACCATGTGCATGGGGGCTGAAGCCAAAGACTGCCATCTTTTAGATTATACATACATGTACGGCCGCACATGAGATAGTTCAATACTTGAACACACAAGTATAAAAAGTCATTGCATCATAAACATGATCTTAGAAATCATACATGTCATTCAAACATAACATCTTTTGAGCACTGCGACTCTATTATACGAGCGCCCTGCAGGACTTCCTCAAAGTAATGCTCGGTGGGGAATCGGCTTTTCTCCGAACCCCGGGATGCAACAGCGGTGGCATCCATCTCCGCCCAGTATGTTTTACCACGGGCGAGATCCATCCGCGCACCTTCTATGCATGCCGACCGCTTCATCGCCTTAATATGCGGCCCTGCCCCAAGGAATTGCTGCAACAAGCCAAAATAACTCCTCGGCTTGGGCCTTTTCGGCCACAGATGAGTGACCACATCCGTCATGGCCAGTCTGGACAACCTATTCAGCTCAGCCCACTCAACCAGCCGATCACTCAACGGAAGTGGACGCTCCGGACTATGGAATTGAGACCAGAAAAGCTCTTCCATTTCATGATCCTCCTGGCTTCGAAACTGCACGACTGCGTCAGCCGCACTCGCCGCCAAGTCTAGATAAGGATCCTCCGCACCATACAATCGGCCCAGCGGAGCATACTTCGGATCCGTGAACTTCCTACGCAGCATAGAGGGCTTTCCAGCCACAATGTCTCCGACCTGACGCAGTTCCTCCTTCATAGCCCGCATCGCACTACGGGCATCCTTGGCCTCGGCATCGGCCTTCTTCAGGTCCTCTTGCTCCGCTCGGCGTTCTCCTTCAAGAACCTCCAGGCGGTCGGTAGCAACTCTTAATTTCATGGCCATTCCAGCCATCTCCTCCCTGCTTCGGCAGTGAGCAGCCTTCTCGGCTTATAACCCTTCCGCTGCCTTCAAGGCAGCCGCCTCGCTTTTTCTGGCTTGCTCCTTGGCCCGAGCAAGTTCTGCTCGAAGGTCTTCCACAGCAGCAGCACCATCTGCATCTAAGCATACAATTTGTAAGGAATGGGCATTAGCTACCTTACTAACCAACCGCGGGGCAACCACATACCTTGTGACTCATCAAGTCGTCTATTGACCAGCGAGATGTCCGCATCCGCAGTGTCGAGTTGCTTCTTCAGCTCGGCAAATTCATCAGTCCGGCTGGCCACCGAACGTCCCGCCACCTGCATGGGAAAGGCGACAGTTAATAACTGAGATTATGATCCTAGGCACGCTGTCGTTTTCGATAGCATACCAAGTCCCAGGGGCTACTATCTATACAGGGCGCACTTCATGTGCAAAACTGTCAACAGGTATGTCATTTGTTGCGTACCTCAAATCCCATCAGTAAACTTCCGACAGCCTCATACAACCCGGTTTCGGCAGATGAGATCCTCTCAATCACATCACCCATTAAGGTGTGGTCATCTTCTGAGATGGACGCCCTCTTAAGCAAATCATGTAGCTCCACCGGCCGTACTCCAATGGGCGCCGAACTCTCCGGTCCCGCCGAACTCGGGGAGACCCTCCGTGATGACACCTCAGGGTCGTCCACCCTGCACGATGGGGCGGCAGATGAGGGCGTTTCGCTTTCCATCATCTCCGGACGAAGGTCTCCCGAAGATGAGCTGTGCTGAGATGAGCTGAGATCCGAACTACAAGGTAAAAACTTCGTTACCTTTAGACATTAAGCAGGGGTGTCTGATAATTATAAAATCCCCCTTTTTCACTTACGGCTCATTAGAGGGCTGATTCCTCCGAGGAGACACTACGGCCGGGGCGCTTTCTAGCACAGGACCTTCCGGTACATATTTCTTTCCCCGCTTTGAGGCCTTGGCCTTGGGGTCTTCGGAAGCGTTCCTCTTCTCCCCCTGGAAGGAGGGATTCTCGATTCCTCCCTTACTAAACGCCTCCTTGGCAGAGGTGACAGTTTCCCCGTGCCCCCCTTCGCCCTCATTCGAAGGTGCGACCTCCAACATTTTGATTAACACGGGATCCTGCGTGGTCTCAGGGAGGGGGGCCGGACACCGTATCAGTTTTGCTTGCTCTATCCACTCCTGTCCAGGGATAGCTGGTTAAAAGGCAAGCTCACGATAAATAAATGGACGGTGTGTCCGGACACAGGGCTACTTACTTGAGTATCCGGGCGATTGCAGCTTAGGCCAGCGTCCTCGGTCAATTCCGGATGCGTCTCTTGCGATCCGAAGAACAGTTTATACATCTCCATGGGAGTCAAACCCATGAAGTGTTGAAGAGCTCGTGGCCCCTCCGGATTAAATTCCCACAGGTGGAGGGGGCGACGTTTGCAGGGCAGTAGGCGCCGGATCAACATGACCTGCACCACTGCGACCAGATTGATCTCCCTTTCTTGGAGGCCTCGAATCCGGTCCTGCAGCAGGGGGACGTCTTTGGGCGGCCCCCAGTCACGCCCCTTGTTGACCCATGACATCAGCTGCTGCGGAGGGCCCGAGCGAAAGACGGGCGGCGGCTTCGGCCTTCTGCCCCGGGGAGCGGTGATATAAAACCACTCCTGTTGCCATAAGCCGAGCTCCTCCTGGAAAGAGCCCTTGGGCCATGGAGGTTCGGCCCTCTTGCTTATAACCGCCCCGCCGCACTCTGCCTGACACCCCTCAACCATCTTTAGCTCCACGTTGAAGGTTTTGAGCCACAAGCCGAAGTGAGGGGTAGTGCGGAGGAAGGCTTCGCAGACGACAATGAATGATGAGATGTGGAGGATGGACTCCGGAGCCAGGTCGTGGAATTCCAGCCCATAGTAAAACATGAGCCCCCTCATGAAGGGATCCGTCGGGAAGCCTAAACCCCGACAGAAGTGAGACACGAACACGACGCTCTCGCCAGGCTTGGGAGTTGGGATAACTTGCCCTCGGGCAGGAAGCCTATGCGAAATTTCGGAGGTTAAGTACCTGGCATCTCTCAGCTTTAGCACGTCCTCCTCCGTGACGGAGGAGGGCATCCACCGGCCTCGTAGGTCAGGACCGGACATTGTCGAAGATCGAAGTTACCTGAATTTGGAGCCCTGGGTGTTGGAACTCGGGGAGAGGGGTGGATTCGATAGAGGATTGAATAAAAAGCACGGGCCTTGGTATCATTATAAAGGGGAAGAATACCAAGAGCCGTCCCCGTGACCGTTTGGAACCCGCCTTCGATGGAGGGGGCGAGGCAGCGGGCGCGGTTGGGTTACCCACGTCCGTATTGATGGGAATCCCGGAATAAGGGGAACACGATCTCTGCTTCGACAAGACGTGCCAAGGAAACCGCCTCGCTAAACGTGCTAAGGTGGAACAATAAAAACAATTCGAGTAAAGGCTTGGAAGTGGTGTGACGTCACGCCATAGAATACGTCAGCAGATTGATCTTGTGTAATATTATTCTCTCTATGGTGGTATGTGGAATTTATTTTTGCAGAGCCAGACACTATCCTGGTGTTCACGATCTTCTATAAATTATTCGGAGGAGGAACCCGCCTTGCAATGCCGAAGACAATATGCACGCCGGACTCATCATCATTGAAGCCTGGTTCAGGGGCTACTGAGGGAGTTCCAGATTAGGGGGTGTCCGGATAGCCGAACTATCATCATCAGCCGGACTCCAAGACTATGAAGATAAAAGATTGAAGACTTCGTCCCGTGTCCGGATGGGACTTTCCTTGGCGTGGAAGGCAAGCTTGGCGATACGGATATGTAGATCTCCTACCTTTCTAACCGACTCTGTGTAACTCTAGCCCTCTCCGGTGTCTATATAAACCGGATGGCTGTAGTCCATAGGACGAACAACAATCATGCCATAGGCTAGCATCTAGGGTTTAGCCTCCTTGATATCGTGGTAGATCTACTCTTGTAACCCACATCATCAATATTAATCAAGCAGGACGTAGGGTTTTACCTCCATCAAGAGGGCCTGAACCTGGGTAAAAACATCGTGTCCCTCGTCTCCTGTTACCATCCGCCTAGACGCACAGTTCGGGACCCCCTACCCGAGATCCGCTGGTTTTGACACCGACACCACCCTTAACCCAACCACCGGAGCAGCTTCTGACGCCCCGTCCACAGCCGCAGATCCGCGTCATCGACATCATCCTTAACCCAACCACCGGAGCAGCTTCTGGCGCCCCGTCCACGGCCGCAGATCCGTGTCATCGACACCATCCTTAACCCAACCACCGGAGCAGCTTCACCTACGCCATCATCCACGGCCACAGATCCGCTTCGCCCACACCGTAGTCCACCCTACCGGAGCCGCTCCACAAACACCCTACTCGACGGTTCTAGATCTCCTTACCGGACCCCGCCAGCCAGCGCAGCGTCATCACCCTTGACGTTTCTAACCTTATTCCCACTGTCTGGAGAGATGCCAAGCACCCGCCATGGCCTAGGTACTTGTCACCTTTAAACCTGTCCAGCCTCACCTCCCCGATGTACTTCAAATATTCTAACTGGTCGAGGTTACCTGTTATGCAGCTGGCAAAAACCACAAGGACGATGTTTCTTCTGGATCTAACAACTTGGCCAACCAAGATCCTGGACTGAGGCATTGCTATGATCTTGTAAGCGCGTCTCTCTCTCTTGTATTGTTCTATGCCTGCCAGCGTGCTTTGCTAGGATTTTCGACCAGTAATCCCTTTGTGTAGACAATGATTTCTACTACTGGCTGCTAAATTAGATATGTAGATGTCATACATGATACTACCTCGTACCTCTTTTCCTAAATATAAGTCTTTCTAGAGATTCCACTATAGGCTACATACGGAAAAAAATGAGTGAATCTACACTCAAAAATGCATCTATATACATCTGTATGTGCTCCATACTGGAATCTCTACAAAGACATATATTTAGGAACAGGGGCAGTACATTACACAATATCATAGGTGGCATGTAGGAATTCCAGTGCACTACATTAGGCTCCCTTAGAGTGCCTGCTAGTCCAGCATATAGAGTCATGGCAAGTTTATGGTACTCAAACAATCGTTAATTGGTGGTTTAAATATGCGCAAGGGATATGCAATGTAGTATCATGTAGAGATGTCTAAAATTAGCCGTGTCAACTTGCAGATAGGGTTACATAATGAAAAAGTACAACATGTATGTGGCAATTTCATGGAACATTGCAAAAAAAGGAGAGGCAGTGGTGAGCCTATACAGTGTGCTATGGTACGTCACTCCTCCATTGCAGTTATTTGTATGCCAGTTCTATTAGCCAAGTTTCTTTGGGACAATTATTACGAGTTATCCTAAGAAAATAAGCACTTGTGAATATAAGCTCCATGTAATAAGCCAACCAGTTCTTTTCATTGCGTTTTCAGCTTATCTTTGGTATGATCAGTGGAATGTCTAGATTGCATTATATTTTTTCCATTTTGCTGCCCATATGGAAATTAATTTGACTTGCAAACATCACAAATTGAACCTAGTGCAGTAATTAATATGATGGGAAAACAGACCATCACTATTTGCTCAAAATGCAAATACAAAGATACCATCTACTTGGCACAATCTACTTTGGTCAATGTTTTCCATAGAGATCCCACTTCCTAATTTAAAGGAAGAATGCATGACCCACATTTAAATGAATAACAATTATTTATTGAAATTCGATGGTCCAAGTGGCTGGTTATTATCATATAGCAGCAGCACCTGAAAGCATCATATAGCAGCAGCAGCAACTCGTAGCAACTCATCATACAGTAGCAACAGTCTACAATTCATCATATACGAGCAGCAGCTCATAGCAATTCATCATATAACAGCAGCAGGAGCAGCTCATAGCAATTCATCATATAGCAGCAGCAGGAGCAGCTCATAGCAATTCATCATATAGCAGCAGCAGGAGCAGCTTATAGCAACTCATCATATAGCAGTAGCTCATAGCAATTCATCATATAGCAGCAACAGCAGCTCATAGCAACTCATCATACAGCAGCAGCAACTCATAGAAATTCATCATATAGCAGCAGTAGGAGCAGCTCATAGCAATGCATCATATAGCAGCAGCAGAAGCAGCTCATAGCAATTCATCGTATAGTGGATCAGAATGAAAAATTGGCAAAATATCAGAGGAGATCCTCACCTTGTTGGATGAGCTCATCCTTCAACAGCACCTCAAGGCCATGGCCTGGGAGGAGGGGAGGGGGAATAAGGTGCCTTCTGCTGCAGTGTGGCATTAGCCGTAGTTGTACAGCGCCCGCCGGAGTAGTGTGTTGGACGAACCACAGTGGAGCAGCTACTTGAGACCATGAGCATGAGGGGCAGCGCCAGAGGGAGGAGCAGCCAGGTAGATTTGCCCCTACCCGCCGGCCATGTAGCCTAGCTGGACATAGCGTCGTCGAGGACCAGGCCAGATGGGACCAGTGGCGACGGCTCGCTGGAGGAACCCTAGTGCTGCAGGCAGGGGATCGAGGTAGAGGGAAAGGGGAGAGGAGATTCAAGCGGGCAGGCAATGAATGCTTGCGTGTTTGTTTTTACTTGAGGGTCAGGTGTAACACGGGCATCAACAGTTGCATTTTGAGTGTAATATAGGCAGACAATAGAGTCATTTCACTATGCCCCTTCCCTTCAATTTTTAGTTAGGTTCTACCTGAAACACCCCCCTCCAAAGTGAAATTAGTTAAGCCCAAGCCCATAACTCAAAAATGACTTCTTTACATCTTTTATGGCTTATTTTGACAATATGCACTGAAAAGGCGAAATCGAACTGGCCCTTAACCTGCAATTCAATTGTGCGTGAAATGACAAATCACTCCTGCCTGCTATCTATACATTTAGCCATCATCATACATGGCATAACCTAATACATGTGCGTTCCATTATAGAATCTGGAATATGCAATGTTTATGTTAGTTCATATGTTGCACATGGTGTTTAAATGCCCCTTACATCTGGTCAGTCAAGTGATGGTCTTTAAGCCTCCTTCTTTGCTTCTTTTCTTGATATGTAAGATTTGCTCACACATCTATTTAATTGCTTGTTTGCATCAGCCAGCCATACTAGGACTGTTTTCTTTGATTACTTGCTGTTCTTGACCTAACACTCTAACAGAGCTTGTCAACGATTTAAACACTAAGGGCTGCTGTAGTGGGGCCTTATCTAACTCATAGGTGACATAAAGGTTTGGATGTACACTATAGTAGGCTCTCCAAGAGTACCTGGAGATCCAGTTCGAAGGTATGCCTAGTTTTTACATAGTGCAGACATAGTAAATGCTCATTTCATTGTGTGAAAGTGCAAGAGATGCAGCATGTTTCATTATGTGGTGTTGTTTTGTTATAATCTCATCCTTTTGTGTTCACAGACTGGAAAGTATGCATATTTATCTTCCAAGGAGACGAGTAACTAGTTTGTGTCACCTTGCAGAGGGGGTACAATGAATATAAGATTGAGGATTTCCAGGTACAAGATGTTGGGAAGGAGCCTTGCAAGAGAAGTAGGAGCTGCGTTGAGCCTCTTCCACCTGCTAAGGTAAGTCACTGTATGCAACTCAACAGTTCAATTCCTTGTTTGTTTCAGGCATAGTTAATTTGCTCTTTTCAATTGCTTTATTTGTCCTCAGTTAATGAGATGCCCAAATAATCATGACTAATGTTCGGTACTTGTATAACTATTAGTTGACATAATTAAAGGCCTTACCATTTAATTACTCTGCCGAAGTGTGCCTAAAGCTTTGAAGTCTATTAACCAACTATTATTGCATGAGGCTCACAATCTAGTTTATACTACGCTAATGATTGCATAGTTTTGCCTGCTGTACTATGTTTGTATGAAACCCTCTACTGTTCATTATGCTCCCTAAGACTTTAATTGAGATACAGAATGGCCAACTGCTTGCTTATACGCAACGTGCTGTCTATATTTGTAACTTTTCTGTGTTTTCGATTGGGCCCCAACATCATGCTCCGCTGGTGAACTAAGAGGGATTTCTGTATGCAGGCTGCACAGACTATCTTTCTTATAATTTTTAAAATATCACCTGCTTATGCTTCATGACGTGTAACATTATTGTTAGTAATAAAAAATAGTGTCTTGCTCGCTTCACTATTGTAACTATATTTTTGCCCTAGTCATGTGTACTTATAGAAACATTTCAGGATGAAGTGACATCAACACAAAGATCTGCGAGCAGTGCGGCATGGCCGTTACCGAATGATTATGGATTGGAATTGGAATGTGCTGATGTTCTCGAGCATCAACTAGAGGTGGCAAGACAATGTGTACATGATTGTCAACATTTAATCAACAAGTTGAGACTAGACATGCAGGTATTAGATGCAGGAGTCAAAAAATGAAACAAGACACTGAGGTAACCATGAAGGAATTGGAGATTTTGCAGACTGAAATTTGTGCTACCTGAATCCGGCCAATCAATTATAGTTCAAATGGAGTTAAGTTGATGCGCGTCCATGATGTATGAGCTGTATTTGCCCAGTGTATGTAATTAGTTGTTTGTGTATGCTTTATTAACACCTGTGCCGAACCATAATGCCCAGTGGGTATAATCGGCTATAATTTCTTTATTGTATAGTGTAGGATTATTCTACCTTTCTATGTCTTGATCTCTTTGGTGTATAGTGTATGCTTTTTAGAGGTGATAGTATTGAGTAGGATAATTCTTTGAATATGCTATATCGCTCAAACGGGGGCCAACTCGCCTGACCATGGCCCTTCATGAGCCGTACGATCCCATGGGTCATGTATGGGCCGTCAGATCCATGGGCCTTCAATCGGCCGTCAGACTCATGTGCCTTCAATGGGCCATCAGACCCATGGGCCTTCGTTGGGCCGTCGGCTCCATGGGCCTTCAATGGGCCGTCGGATCCATGGGCCTTCTACATCTTGTAGGATCCATGGGCCTTCTACGTCTTGTAGGATCCATGGGCCTTGTAAGGGCCGACTCATTTATGGGTATTGTACGGGCCTTTAATGGGCCGTAGACGGGCCTTTAATGGAAATCGTACGTTTTATGGGCTGGCCATAACGGGCCGTTAATAGGCCGTATTTGGTGATGCTATGAAAATGGCCCAACAGATTAACGGTCCACAAACGGGCCGACTGTAACGACGGGCTGAATTTGGCACACAAGCAGAAAATGACAGTAACTGGCCGTAAGTAACCGAATGCTGCAAATGAGCCCAAGAATAAATGGGCCCTCAGAAGGCCGAAAGATAACTTGGGCTGGAAACGTCCCAATGGAATAACAGGCCGTTAATGGGTATAAAGTGATACACTGTTCATTATGGGCCAGTTTCACCACGGGCCGTTTATGGGTGTAAAGTGATACACTATTCATTACGGTCCAGTTTCAACACAGGCCGTTAGTGGGGCAATAGTTACAAAGGGCCTCATATGGGCCGAGAGACGTCATGGGCTATACATGGGCCAGAAGTGAAAATGGGCTGGAATCATATTGGATGGCCCAGATGACGCTACTGGGCCTAATTCCGATAGAGCATAACGGGCCTTGGGTTAGCGGGTTGTAAATGGGCTATGCGAACAGGCCGTTAACAGGCTTTCCATGGGCCGGCCCACCACCTTTTGACCAAGTCAAACGGGCCGGCCTTTTCACAGGAATGGGCCACTGTTGGGCCGTGCCACGTGTCGATGTATCATAGGCGCCTTCTGTCCAATGAGTGGATGACATCTGTCCCAACGATGAGCCGACACGTGTTTCATCCAGCCAATGATGATTTTACACGTGGAAAATCCCCATTGGTCGGGGCTGTTAATGGGTTATTGGATCCAAAACCCGACCCGATAGCTTAACAGCGTTCCGTTATGGTGGATGCCACGTGTCGGTCACCCTTGACGAAAGCACTTCTATGATGCGCGATTTATCATCATGGAAGTGGACACTTCCGTGATGATAATTTTGGTAATGTCATGGAACACTTCTACGACAGCACAGGTATGACTATCTTGATTCTGTCATAAATTTGTCATGGATGTACATGCATGACAAAACGCGACCTACTATGACACACACGTATCATTACGGAAGTGTATTTTTTTTGTAGTGGGCGCCGGCGCCCAGCCATGCTCGCGCGGCTTCCGCCCCGGTTGGGCGCCCGCGAGCACCTGCGCCCTTAGCCGCCCAGCGCCCGTTAGGCCCCTTTGGGCCATTGAAAACGGGGCCCCACCCCCACTTGAACATTTTTATAAAATAATAATAATAAATTAATTAACTTAATTAATCTAGTTTAATTAAACTTAATTAATCCTGCTTAATTAGACCCTAATTAACATGTTAGTCTATGACAGGTGGGTCCCACTTGACCCACATGTCAGGTTTGACTCCAGTCAACCACACTACTAACTGTTGATGTCACACTTACATCATGCTGACATCATCACATACTATTCTGGATAATGTTAGTTTAAATTACTTAAATAAATTCCAAAAAAATGTTTAAAACTTCAGAAAATCATAGATAATAATCCATAACTCGGATGGAAAAACTTTCTACATGAAAGTTGCTCAGAACGATGAGATGAATCCGAATATGCAGAATGTTCGTCCACCACACATCCCTAGCATAGCGAACATGCAACTTTCCCCCTCTAGTTCATCTGTCCAAAAACGCAAAACACCAGGGATACTTTCCCGGATGTTTCCCCCCTTCGCGAGTATCACCTCCTACTGCGTTAGGGAACACCTCGCACCGTTACTTGTCATGTCATGCATCGATATGCATTTGTTTGCATTGTATTCATTGCTTCTTCCCCCTCTTCTCTCCGGTAGACTACGAGACTGACGCCGTTGCTGGTGCCCCGACCGGCTATGTTGTTGACGACCCCTCCTTGCCAGAGCAACCAGGCAAGCCCCCCCCCTTGATCACCAAATATCGCCTATTCTTCCGTCTACTGCTTGCATTAGAGTAGTGTAGCATGTTACTGTTCGGTTAATCCTATTTTGTTGCATAGCCTGTCATTGTTGCTACAGTCGTTGATACCTTACCTGTAATCCTAAATTCTTAGTATAGGATGCTAGTTTATCATCTGTGGCCCTACATTCTTGTCCGTCTGCCTTGCTATACTATCGGGCCGTGATCACTCAGGAAGTGATCACGGGTATATACTTACATACATACATACATACTATATAGATGGTGATTAAAGTCGGGTCGGCTCGTAGAGTACCCACAAGTGATTCCAATGTGAGGGCTGGAAGGACAGGTGGCTCCATCCTGGTAGAGGTGGGCCTGGGTTCCCGACGCCCCACGACTGTTACTTTGTGGCAGAGCGACAGGGCAGGTTGAGACCACCTAGGTGAGAGGTGGGCCTGGCCCAGGTCGGTGTCGGCGGTTACTTCATAATGACACGCTTAAAGAGATCTTGATATTTGATCTGAGTCTGGCCACTAGCCTATACGCACTAACCAACTATGTAGGAACAGTTATGGGCACTCGACGTCGTGGTATCAGTCGAAGCCTTCTTGACGTCAGCGACTAAGCGGCGCGTGCTGGGTTGGACTATGTAACGCAACTTCCTTTGTAATGGAGGTTGCTAGGTCTACTCACCGGCCGGGTTCGCAATGTGCAGGTGTGCAATGGGCAATGGGCCCAAATCCCTGTGTGCATAGGATTTAGACCGGCATGTTGACCTCTCTGTTGTGCCTAGGTAGGGCGGCGACGTGTTGATCTTCCGAGGCCGGGCATGACCAAGGAAAGTGTGTCCGGCCAGAGGGATCGAGCATGTTGGGAAATGTGGTGCACCCCTGCAGGGGAGTTTATCTATTCGAATAGCCGTGTCCCTTGGTAAAAGGACGACGCGGAGTTGTACCTTGACCTTATGACAACTAGAACCGGATACTTAATAAAAACACACCCAGACAAGTTCCAGAGACATCCCGGTGATCGCTTTCCCATAGGGCGACGAGGGAAGGATCGTCGGGTAGGATTATGCTATGCAATGATACTTGGAGGACTTCAATCTACTCTCTTCTACATGCTGCAAGATGGAGGCTGCCAGAAGTGTAGTCTTTGATAGGACTAGCTATCCCCCTCTTATTCTGGCATTCTGTAGTTCATTCCACCGATGTTGCCTCTTTACACATATACCCATGCATATGTAGTGTAGATCCTTGATTGCGAGTACTTTGGATGAGTACTCACGGTTGCTTTGCTCCCTCTTTTTTCCCTTTTTTCCTCTTCTTCTCGGACGTCGCAACCAGATGTTGGATCCCAGGAGACAGGCGCCACCGTCGACAACGACTCCTACTACACTGGAGGTGCCTACTACTATGTGCAGGCCGCTGACAATGACCAGGAGTAGTTTAGGAGGATCCCAGGCAGGAGACCTGCGCCTCTTTCAATTTGTATCCCAGTTTGTGCTAGCCATCTTATGGCAACTTGTTTAACTTATGTCTGTACTCAGAAATTGTTGCTTCCGCTGACTCGTTTATGTTCGAGCACTTGTATTCGAGCCCTTCATGCCCCTGGCTTGTAATATGATGCTTGTATGACTTATTTTTTTTAGAGTTGTGTTGTGATATCTTCCCGTGAGTCCCTGATCTTGATCGTACACATTTGCGTGCATGATTAGTGTACGATTGAATCGGGGCATCACAGCCACTTGGGGGCATCCCGAAGCTTAGTTGCTTGCTACGTCTTTGAATATTATCTTGGGGTGCCTCGGGCATCCCCAATCTTAGCCTTTTGCTAATCCTTATTCCTTCATCCATCATAAGATCACCCAAGACTTGAAAACTTCAATCACACAAAACTCAAACAAAACCTTCGTGAGAGCCGTTAGTATATGAAAGGAAACCACTACTATAAGTATTATATAAAACCTATTCATATTTTGTTTTTGCATTATATCTACTGTATTCCAACTTTTCTATGGCAAAAACTCATCAAAGAAAACCATAGAATCATCAAAACAAGCGCACAACGCAAAGAAAACAGAATCTGTACAAAATAGAACAATATGTAACCATCTGAATATTTAGAATACTTCTGTAACTCCAACAATTCTTAAATAAATTGGTGCGCTTGTGTAATTTATCTATTAATCTTATGAAAAAAGAATCAACTCAAAATCACTCTTATGTTAAAAATGAAAAATAATCTTGTGAGCGCAAAAAGTTTCTGTTTTTCAGCAAGATCAAATCAACTTTCACCCAAATCTTCCCAAAGGCCTTGCTTGGCACAAACACTTACTAAAACACACAAAAAAACACAATAATAACATTATAATAATTGTTCTAACACACAAGAACAGAAAGCAAAACGCAAAAATAAATTTTATTCATTGGGTTGCCTCCCAAGAAGCACTATCGTTTTACACCCCTAGCTAGGCATAACGCGTCAGATCTAAGTGTTGTCATCTTTGGTTCTAGATCCGTAAGATGCCCTCATGATTGATTCATATGGTGGCATAATTCCTGTTCTACTTAAGTGTTCCATTTCCTTCCTTAGTGTAAATTGAAATTTAATATTGCCTTCTTTCATATCAATCACGGCACCAATAGTACGCAAAAATGGTCTACCAAGAATAATTGGACAAGACGGATTGCAATCAATGTCAAGAACAATAAAATCTATAGGCACATAATTCCTATTTGCAAGAATAAGAACATCATTAATTCTTCCCATAGGCTTTTTAATAGTAGAATCCGCCAAGTGCAAATTTAAAGAGCATTCTTCAATATTGGTAAGACCAAGCACATCACATAAAGATTTTGGAATTGTAGAAACATTAGCACCCAAGTCACACAAAGCAAAACACTCATAATTTTTAATCTTGACTTTTATAGTAGGTTCCCACTCATCTTGCAATTTTCTAGGAAATGAAACTTCTAATTCCAACTTTTCTTCAAAAGCTTTCATCATGGTATCAACAATATGTTTAGTACAAGCTTTATTTTGTTCATAAGCATGGGGTGAATTTATCATGGATTGCAACAAATAAATACAATCAACCAAAGAGCAACTGTCATAATTAAAGTCTTTGTAATACAAAATAGTGGGCACATCACTAGTTAAAGTCTTGACCTCTTCAAACCCACTTTTATCAATTTTCTCAACAAGATTTTCACCCTCTGAATCATAGGACGCCTTCTAACTAAAGTTGACTCTTCTCCAGTCCCTTTTTCATCAATCTTAAATTTACTAAACAAAGAATCAATAGAAGAAATACCAATCATTTTAAGATCTTCATCCCTTTTATGATAATAATCACTAGAAAACGCTCTTTCTAAAAATTCTCTTTTAGCTCTAAGCATAGCGGTTCTTTTTTCACTTTCATCGATAGAAACATAAAGAGCTTTAATTGATTCTTAAACTTTACGCACAAAAAATTTCATCTTGATAGTTTCTACATCATGAGAAATTCTATCAACACTTCTAGACAAATCATCAATTTTATTCAACTTTTCTTCTATCGAAGTGTTGAAAGCTTTTCACGTATTTATAAATTCTTTAATATTGCTCTCAAGATCAGAGGTGTTTCTATTATTATTATAAGTAGGATTACCATAGGAATTACCAAAGTTATTAGAGGAATTACTAGGAAAAGGCTTAGGATTAAAACTACATTTATAAGCATTGTTATTGAAATTGTTTCGCGAGACAAAATTCACATCTATGGCATCACTATTTTACTCAATCAAAGTAGACAAAGGCACATCATTAAAATAAATAGGACCACTTTTATTAGCAACCAACTTCATAAGACCATCAACCTTTTCACTCAAAGAATTTATTTCTTCTACCGAATTGACTTTTTTACTAGTAGGAGCTCGTTCGGTATGGCATTGAGAGTAATTTGCCATAATATTGTCTAGCAATTTAGTAGCTTCACCCAAAATAATTTCCATAAAAGTACCCCCCGTGGTGGAATCTAAAAGATTACGAGAAACAAAATTCAATCCCACATAAAAAATTCGTATGATCATCCAAAGATTTAACCCATGAGTTGGGCAATTCCTTAGCATCAATTTCATCCTTTCCCAAGATTGTGCAACATGCTCATTGATACGTCTCCAACGTATCTATAATTTTTTATTGTTCCATGCTATTATATTATCAATCTTGGATGTTTTATATGCTATTTTATATGATTTTTGGGACTAACCTATTAACCTAGAGCCTAGTGCCAGTTTCTGTTTTTTCCTTGTTTTGCGTTTTATAGAAAAGGAATACCAAACGGAGTCCAATTGACCTGCCAATTTTTGTGATTTTTTTATGGACCAAAAGAAGCTCCCAAAGTAAAAGAGTTGGGCTAGAAGAGTCCCAAGCCATCCACGAGGGTGGACGGCGTGCCCTACCCCCTGTGCGCGCCCCCCTACCTCGTGGATGACTCGGAGACCCCCCCCCCCTAACGTGAGACCGACGCGAAAAATTCCTATAAATACAGAAACCCACGAAAAGAAACCTAGATCGAGAATTCAGCTGCCACAAGCCTCCGTATCCACGAAAAACCAATCAAGACCCTTTTCCGGTACCCTGCCGGAGGGGGATCCATCACCAGTGACCATCTTCATCATCCCGGCGCTCTCCATGACAAGGTGGGAGTAGTTCACCCTCGGGGCTGAGGGTATGTACCAGTAGCTATGTGTTTGATCTCTCTCTCTCTTTCTCTCTCTCTCATAATCTTGATTTGGCACGATCTATATGTACCGTGAGATTTGCTATTATAGTGGGATCTTATGATGTTTCTCCCCCTCTACCTTCTTGTAATGGATTGAGTTTTCCCTTTGAAGTTATCTTATCGGATTGAGTCTTTAAGGATTTGAGAACACTTGATGTATGTATTGCATGTGCTTATCTGTGGTGACAATGGGATATTCAGGTGATCTACTTGATGTATGTCTTGGTGATCAACTTGTGCGTTCAGTGACCTTGTGCACTACACCACGACACTACAATGACGACATGCATCTGTTGGCATAAGTGTACATTAGCGACACATTGTCTATCGAAAACAATAACGACACATCGATTGTGAGAGTTGCTGTAGAGTGACGATGTTCTATGTGTCGTTAGTGCTTAAAGGTGTGCGGACATACAATGTGTCGGCGTATGCATTTTTTGCTGTTAGATTATCCGTCGCTGTTGCTTGGCGATAGAAAAAGTGTCGGCGTATGTTTGGACCGAGCCACGCGGGACAAGTGCCCATCTTATCTCTTTCTCCGCCCGGCCCACCCATCTTCAACTAAAAAAACTCTTTCTCTTCCTCCCACGCCACACACTCTCCCACCTAAACCTAAACCTAGGTGACCTGCTGCCGCCAGCCCCTGACTTGACGTCCGATTTGCTCGCGCTGCCGCCTCTCCCACCATCGACGGCGCCTCCCAAAGCAGGAGATCCACCGTGACCGAAGCAGGTCAGGCGGCGGCCCTGGCGCACGTAGATCGGCCAGCGCTGTCCGACGTCGAGCTCCTCTGCTCCCAGTGCCAGATCCACCTCGGGCTCCATCTCCACAACCACGCACCGGCAGCCGCCATGGAAGTTCTCCTCCCCGCCCCTCTCTCCCCCGGGCTGTTGGTTAGTTTTGTTTTGGCCGCTCCCCTTCCTGATGTGGTTTCCTCAAACCCGCACGCAGGTGCTCTATGTGCTTGCTTCTTCCCTTTCGGGGACGCAGCTACTCCGACGCCATGGACAAATGTAAGCATTTTTCTTCTCTCCCCTTCTGTCCGTCTCCTTCCTACGGCCTGAATTTGCTTACTGCACAACAGTAATTATTTCTTCAGGGATGAAAAAAGGAGAGGTCCAGCAATCCAAATGTCCTTCTCTTGAACTAATGAAGCACAATCCTTTGCAGCACCTTAAGTTTCAGACTGAATAGATTATGTTGGCCACCTGTATTTGGAAAATTTACCCGATGTAGTATGTACATTTAGTTTCCTAGAAGGCCATTGTGCTTGTCGCTAATTAGTAACTCACATTCCAAAAGTGCTGGTGGAAAATTGTGAAATTAGTATTTCAGTTTGCATCTTTGTACAGAACATGTTATAAGGTCAATATTAACACTAAAAGTTGGACTATGTATGTAGTGTATGGGAAGTTTTAAATGATTATGCGAATTTGCTTTTCCTTCGGTTGTGCCTCAGATTTCACAATCATTATTTATTTATTTTAGAGAATAAAAAATGAAGAGAGAGATTATGGGGTGTGGTGGCCATTAGTTGCTTCCGATGTATGTTGACCTACTTGCCTTTCCTTTTGTTATACATGCAGCCCAAATTTACGGGGGGTGTTATATAGCTTGGCAATGGATTATATTGTAAACCATCTGCTAGTTTATTCCTTGACTTGTCGAAGATTGTTGTTATTGCTTCAGAGTTCATATCAAACATATTTCACTTTTGATAATTTGGACATGTTATTTCCTAAGTGCTAGCTCCAAAATAGGACATGCATTTCCGTAAAAGCTCCAAACTGTGACAATTAATTTGCACAATAAAGTAATTAATGATACACCAATTTAATGTTTTTTCTTTTTCTGCGCTACTTGTATCGATGTTGCTTCAGTTTCAGAATTTCAGTCACGTGTTTTTATCTATCTATGTACCAATCAATGGATTCAACTCTTGTGCCGCAGGATTACAAAAGGTTGATGCAAACCAGCTCCAGAATGAGCTCAAGGCATAGAGGAAGAATGAGGAGGAGGAGATGAGCACACTTCTGAACCACTACCTCCATATCTGTGCAGTTCTAGAAGGAGCTCAAACATATTTCTCATGTCTCTGAATTTCCTTTTTCTTGTACTGGATATCTTCTTGTTCTTTCACTCCTAACCAGTAGACTTCTAATCTAGGTGCTCATTATTTCTACTTGTTTGTTGTCTCACGGATCACAAGTTTAATGTTTACTAAATCAAGAAACCTTCTGAATCTGCTAACATAGCCTCCATTTACTCTCTGCTCAAGTCTATTTGTGGCATATCTTATTTTAACTTCTGTTTTAGTCTGCTCAAGTGGAGATCTCCGTAAACTTCAGAAATCATAGTCACGAAATTGTAGGGATGAAAGGGGTAATGGAAAATTGTATTTCTCTAGTCTCAGTTTGTTCTTCCTTGGCGCCCTACTATTTATGTTTTTGTCTATTTAGTATGTATATTCGTAATGAATGCCCACTTCTCCTATCTATATTTTCATAACTATGTTTCTTAATTATACTACTAATTCACACGAAGTTGCTTGGTGGATAGTGCAGTTTTAACCTGCTGCTTCTCGATAAAAGTTGTTGCCATGTATTTAACTCATCACATAATTTACTCAGTATGCATATTTTGCACTATTTTTTATTAAGCATCATGGTCTGATATGTGCCACTTGCAGGAGAAAAGATGGAAGGAACAAGAGGTGGAAGTATTGCAGAAAACAAAAGGAAGTTGTGAGCTCTTGTTGAAATAAAAAGAAAATATTTAGCATTGGGAGAAAACATGAGGCCCCCTGGGGAAGTAGGCGGCTCGTCCCAGCGAGCCAAGAAGTAAGTTTATTCGGAGTTGTCATTGCTAAGTGTAGCTGGCATCAAGAGTTATGCTCATAGCAGGCATGAATTGGTAAAATCAAGCACCTCTTTTTGAAAGTTATGCATCCGATTAGTTGGTTTTCTAATTATTAGGGAAAAAATTGTTGCAGGCTGAAGAACTTGGCTATGACATGCAGAGAGATGAAATATTGTCATAGCACATACACGTAAAATTGGAGTTCCTACCGCACAAGCGGAGACACTAATTGTTAGTCACACATACACATCATGTGTTTTTCTTTAGTACAGCCATGCATGTGACTGCATATTAATCGATGACAAGTATAGATTGCACTGACTTCATTGTAGAAATAAATTAGGTGCCTCATTTGCTCTATTTTTTTGCAGAAACAACCTGAAGAAGCAGCTGAACCACCAACAACACTTGCAATGGAAATTCAATTTCATCGAGAAGATGAACAAGTTTCTACTCTACTAGGGCACACAGAAAAAATGCAATGATAAATAGGAGAGATGCATCAAGTTCTATTTTCTCAAGGAATCGGAAATTTGGAAACACTAGGTATTATTCTTACTTTTTGCCATGAGTTGACATTGCCATGTTTCGCTTGATGCTTGGGTAGGAAGACATAGGTTCAGAATGGGGAAAAGGGTCCATAGTTTGAGCTAAACAATATTATTCTTCTTTTGGGCAATCTTTGCAATTTTGTTGTCAGGTTTCATGCATCATAACTAAACACATGTAGTGCAGTTTGTAGTGTCATTATAAATGGATGATGCATGAGGCTACTAGAGTATCTAGTTTCTATCGGAAATAGATAAGAATTAAGGGCAAGATAAGGTGATACTAAATCTGGGCTATAGCAGAGCATAGAATGTTTGGTTTCTACATTTGTATGTGTGCAACGCAACCGCCATTGTCATGCAAATAGTACGCAGGCTAAATGTGTGATTTAGTACGCAAGCTAAACTGAATGTTTGCTTGCATATTTGTTCAAATACGGTCAGTGGAACAATTGTCCGTCAGTGTGCAATTCCTAGTAGCTAAACTGAAACTTGCTCTCTTTCAAAGATCAGCCACAAAAAACAAATACTTGACCATTATTTTTCTACGAAGCATATTTAGTTCAGTCCACATATTAGGATTACACCTGAAGCATTTTTTAGGTAAACATAGGTGTTGTAGCCTTTTGCAGCATCTGTTTAGTTTTAGGATTTTAACCATAGCAAAAAACAACATATGCGAATCCCTATTGTATACCACAAAATGTTTCATAGCATGCATGAACCGCAACACAAGCGATGTCCTTTAAATTGACTTGTTTTCACCAAGTACACTATTACATATATGACTGCTGGTACATGTATATGTAATAATGCTTGTTTCTTAGACCTTTGGACTCGAAGGCAACTCATAAATTTGAATACATTGTATTATTTCAAAGATTGCTGAAACATATGAGTTCTTTTGTAGGGACAAATGGTAGAAAGTAGCAAGTCCACTGGCTGATTGAAGATGTTCTCGTGATTGCTTTTGTTGAGAACACGGATGACACATTTTGTTCATACAGAAGTTGATTTGGTTTGGCAATTGAAGAGTTGGTCTTCCATAATATTCTGTAGCAGTAGCAGTCCAGTGAACAAGCACTTGGTCTCTTATGAATTTTGGCCATTATGTTTGTAACATGCCTCTCTAGTATATGTGACTTGTGCATTTCCGTAATGGTTGTAGCTAACTTGAGTGAAGAAAACTAATGAATCTTCTATATATATTGAATGAACACATTGGCCAATGATATCTTGTGATGAATAGAAGAGTGCAATTGTTTGTATGTATTGCATATTGAACATGAGTTTAATATTATGAATGTAATTGCATTCAAAATATTGTGCATTTGCATTTGTGCTGAAATGTAGAACACTGGCAACAAATGTGTCGGTAGAAGTATCTGACGTCACACAAACTATCGGCATAGCGCATTGATAGACAAACTGTCAGCGTAGAAATGCACGTCGCACAATTTGTCGGCAAAGCACACTAACAGATGATCTGCCGGCATAGAGTTGTCTGTCGGTGTAGAAATGTCTATCGGTGTAGATATCACAAATGGCGTCATACTGTCTGTCGGCCTAGATTTATCTGTCGGCAAAGATCTTTCCCGGCGGGACTATAGGCGTCAGCTCCTTTCTATCGGGAAAGGTCTTTGCCGACACTAAATGTGTCGCCTTAGGTAACCTTTGCCGACAGATTCTTTGACGCTGTTTTGAGTGTCGTGGTGTAGTGGTGAACTTATGCATAGGGGTTGGCACACGTTTTTGTCTTGAGTCTCCGATAGAAACTTTGGGGCACTCTTTGAAGTTCTTTGTGTTGGTTTGAATAGATGAATCTGAGATTGTGTGATGCATATCATATAATCATACCCACTGATACTTGAGGTGACATTGGAGTATCTAAGTTACATTAGGGTTTTGGTTGATGTGTGTCTTAAGGTGTTATTTTACTATGAACTCTAGGGTTGTTTGTGACACTTCTAGGAATAGCCCAATGGATTGATCGGAAAGAATAACTTTGAGGTGATTCCATACCCTACAATAATATCTTTGTTTGTTCTCTGCTATTAGTGACTTTGGAGTGATTCTTTGTTGTATGTTGAGGGAAGTTATATGATCCAATTATGTTATTATTGTTGAGAGAACTTGCACTAGTGGAAGTATGAACCCTAGGCCTTGTTTCGAAGCATTGCAATACCGTTTTCGCTCACTTTTACCACTTGCTACCTTGCTGTTTTTATATTTTTAGATTACAAAACCCTATATCTACCATCCATATTATGCTTGTATCACCATCTCTTCGCCGAACTAGTGCACCTATACAATTTACCATTGTATTGGGTGTGTTGGGGACACAAGAGACTCTTTGTTATTTGGTTGCAGGGTTGTTTGACAGAGACCATCTTCATCCTACGCCTCCCATGGATTGATAAACCTTAGGTCATCCACTTGAGGGAAATTTGCTACTGTCCAACAAACCACTGCACTTGGAGGCCGAACAACGTCTACAAGAAGAAGGTTGTGCAGTAGACATCAAGCTCTTTTCTGGCGTCGTTACCGGGGAGGTTAGTTCTTGAAGGTATAGCTTTAGATCTTGCAATCGAATCTTTTAGTTTGTTGTTTTATCACTAGTTTAGTCTATAAAAGAAAACTATAAAAAATGGAATTGAGGTTGCCTCATATTCTTCATCTTTATCTTGTCTTTCTTGAAAATGAGGATTCCGATAATTGTGCTCAATTGCTATAAGAAGAATGCATTAAAATGTTTGGCATTAAATTTCTGAATGTTAAGCATGATTGCAATGTTGTTAGTATGAATTCCTTGATTATCCATGCCGCTAATGATATGCAAAACCACAAGCTTGGGGATGCTATGTTTAATGAAGATGATATTTTTGGTCCCCCAAGTTTTGATGAGAAAATTTATTATGATGATAGCATGCCTCCTACTTATGATGATTATATTGATAAAGGTGGATTTGGAAAGGTCATGACTTTATTTAGCAATGATTCCACTATTTCGGGAGAGGTTCCAATTTATTATGAGAATAAAGTTACTATCTATCATGATTACTGAGATGACATGTATGCTATAAATAATAATGATAACCATGAAACTTGTCATCTTGAATTTACTTTTACATTGGATTATGGCTCACATGATAGTTATTTTGTTGAGTTTGCTCCCACTACTATTCATGAGAAGAAATTTGCTTATGTGGAGAGTAATAAAAATTCTATGCTTGTGCGTCATGAAAATAATTCTTTATGTGATAGTTATATTGTTAAATTCATTCATGATGCTACTGAAAATTATTCTGAGGGAGGAATATATGCTTGTAGGAATTGCAATAATATCAAGTTTCCTCTCTATGTGTTGAAAATCTTCAAGTTATGCTTGTTTTGCCTTCCTATGCTCGTTGATTATTGTTCCCATAAGTTGTTTGCTCACAAAATCCCTAGGCATAGGAAGTGGTTTTGACTTAAATGTGCTAGTCATATTCTTCATGATGCTCTCTTTGTGTTTCAGTTCATATCTTTTATGTGAGCATCAATGAAATCATCATGCCTAGGTAGAAAGGCACTAAAGAAAAGTGCTTGTTGGGAGACAACCCAACATGTATCCCTACTGTTTTTGTGTCCACATGATTATGCTACTGTAGTAATCATGTTTTATAGCTTTTATTTCAATAAAGTGCCAAGTTAGACCTTTACAATAGCTTGCGGTGATAGTTGTGTTGATCCTGCTGAAAATCAGAAACTTTTGCTCTCAGTAAATAATTTCCAGAATCTTATTGAAACATTCTTTTGACCTGATTCTTTTTTATATGGATTGGTGCACAAATTTCTCAGGTGAATCTAATTGTTCCAGAAATTTTGGAGTAACAGAAGTATTCGAGAGATGCAGATTACTACAGACTGTTCTGTTTTTGCCAGATTCTATTTTCTATGTGTTGTTTGCTTATTTTGATGAATCTATGAGTAGTATCGGAGGGTATGAACCATAGAGAAGTTTTAATACAGTAGATATAATACCAATATGAATTTATAATGAGTTCACAATAGTACCAAAAGTGGTGATTTATTTTTTTATACTAAGGGAGCTTACGAGTTTTCTGTTGAGTTTTGTGTTGTGAAATTTTCAAGTTTTGGGTGAAGTTTTGATGGACTATTGAATAAGGAGTGGTAAGAGCCTAAGCTTGGGGATGCCCAAGGTACCCCAAGGTAATATTCAAGTACAACCAAGAGCCTAAGCTTGGAGATGCCCCGGATGGCATCCCCTCTTTCGTCTTCGTTCATTGGTAAGTTTACTTGGAGCTATATTTTTATTCACCACATGATATGTGATTTGCTTGGAGGGTCATTTTATTTTATTTTTTTGTTTGTCTTGATGTTTGAATAATATCCCAAGATCTGAAATTCTTAAAAGTTAGAGAGTCTTCACATAGTTACGTAATTATTCAACTACTCATTGATCTTGACTTATATCTTTTGGAGTAGTTTGTCATTTTGTTCTAGTGCTCCACTTATATCTTTTAGAGCACGACGGTGGTTTTATTTTGAAGAAATAGATGAACTCTCATGCTTCACTTATATTATTTTGAGAGTCTCTTAAAAACAGCATGGTAATTTGCTTGGGTTATAAATTTAGTCCTAATATGATAGGCATCCAGGAGGGATATAATAAAAACTTTCATAAAAAGTTCATTGAATACTATGAGAAGTTTGATTCTTTATGATTGTTTTGACATATGAGGATGGTGATATTAGAGTCATGCTAGTAGAGTAGTTGTGAATTTGAGAGATACTTGTGTTAAAGTTTGTGATTCACGTAGCATGCACGTATGGTGAACCGTTATGTGATGAAGTAGGAGCATGATTTATGTATTGATTGTCTTCCTTATGAGTGAAGGTCGAGATCGCGCAATGGTTAACTCCAACCAACCCTTCCCCTAGGATCATGTGTGTAGTACTTTGTTTTGATGACTTGTAGATTTTTGCAATAAGTATGTGCGTTCTTTATGACTAATGTTCAGTCCATGGATTATACACACTCTCACGCTTCCACCATTGCTAGCCTCTCTTGTACCGCGCAACTTTTGCCAGTACCATACACCCACCATATACCTTCCTCAAAACAGCCACCATACCTACCTATTATGGCATTTCCATAGGCATTCCGAGATATATTGCCATGCAACTCCCCACTGCTCCATTTATTATGACACGCTTCATCATTGTCATATTTCTTTGCATGATCATGTAGTTGACATCGTATTTGTGGCAAAGACACCTTTCATAATTCTTTCATACATGTCAGTCATGAGTCATTGCACATCCTGGTACACCACCGGAGACATTCATATAGAGTCATATTTTGTTCCAAGTATCGAGTTGTAATTCTTGAGTTGTAAGTAAATAAAAGTGTGATGATCTTCATTATTAGAGCATTGTCCCATGTGAGGAAAGGATGATGTAGACTATGATTCCCCCACAAGTCGGGATGAGACTCCGGACGAAAAGAAAAAAAAGAGGCCATAAAAAAAGAGAAGGCCCAAATAAAAAAATAAAAAAATGAGAGAAAAGAGAGAAGGGGCAATGTTACTATCCTTTTACCACACTTGTGCTTCAAAGTAGTACCATGGTCTTCATGATAGAGAGTCTCCTATGTTGTCACTTTCACATACTAGTGGGAATTTTCCATTATAGAACTTGGCTTGTATATTCCAATGATGGGCTTCCTCAAATTGCCCTAGGTCTTCGTGAGAAAGCGAGTTGGATGCACACCCACTTAGTTTCTTTTTGAGCTTTCATACACTTATAGCCCTAGTGCATTCGTTGCATGGCAATCCCTACTCACTCACATTGATATCTATTGATGGGCATCTCCATAGCCCGTTGATATGCCTAGTTGATTTGAGACTATCTCCCTCTTTTTGTCTTCTCCACAACCACCATATTCTATTCCATCGATAGTGCTATGTCCATGGCTCACGCTCATGTATTGCGTGAAAGTTGAAAAAGTTTGAGAATACTAAAGTATGAAACAATTGCTTGGCTGAAATCGGGGTTGTGCATGAATTGAATATTTTATGTGATGAAGATGGAGCATAGTCAGACTACATGATTTTGTAGGGATAGCTTGCTTTGGCCATGTTATTTTGAAAAGACATGATTGCTTTGTTAGTATGCTTGAAGTATTATTGTTTTCATGTCAATATTAAACTTTTGTTTTGAATATTATGGATCTGAATATTCATGTCACAACAAAGAAAATTACATGGATAAATATGTTAGGTAGCATTCCACATCAAAAATTCTGTTTTTATCATTTACCTACTCGAGGGCAAGCAGGAATTAAGCTTGGGGATGTTTGATACGTCTCCAACGTATATATAATTTTTTATTGTTCCATGCTATTATATTATAAATCTTGGATGTTTTATATCCATTTATATGCTATTTTATATGATTTTTGTGACTAACCTATTAACCTAGAGCCCAGAGCCAGTTTCTGTTTTTCCTTGTTTTTGAGTTTTACAGAAGAGGAATGCCAACGGAGTCCAATTGAGCTGCCATTTTTTGTGGATTTTTTATGGACCAAAACAAGCCCCCGAAGTAAAAGAGTTGCGCCAAAAGAGTCCCAAGCCATCCAAGAGGGTGGAGGGCGTGCCCTACCCCCCTGGGCGCGCCAACCTACCTCGTGGATTACTCAGAGACCCCCTAATGTGAGACCGACGCCAAAAATTCCTATAAATACAGAAACCCCCCAAACCAAACCTAGATCGGGAGTTCCACCACCGCAAGCCTCTATAGCCACGAAAAACCAATCAGGACCCTGTTCTGGCACCCTGCCGGAGGGGGGGATCCATCACCAGTGGCCATCTTCATCATCCCGGCATTGTCCATGACGAGGAGGGATTAGTTCACCCTCGGGGCTGAAGGTATGTACTAGTAGCTATGTGTTTCATCTCTCTCTCTCTCTCTCTCTCTCTCTCTCTCTCTCTCGTGTTCTTGATTTGGCAGGATCTTGATGTACCGCGAGTTTTGCTATTA
This sequence comes from Triticum aestivum, assembly GCF_018294505.1. NCBI lineage: Eukaryota > Viridiplantae > Streptophyta > Magnoliopsida > Poales > Poaceae > Triticum > Triticum aestivum. Next base: position 632,132,951 of record NC_057804.1, on the reverse strand, counting down.
TAGTTGCATCTTATGATGTTTCTCCCCCTCTACCTTCTTGTAATGGATTGAGTTTTCCCTTTGAAGTTATCTTATCAGATTGAGTCTTTAAGGATTTGAGAACACTTGATGTATGTCTTGCATGTGCTTATCTGTGGTGACAATGGGATATTCACATGATCTACTTGATGTATGTTTTGGTGATCAACTTGCGGATTCAATGACCTTGTGAACTTATGCATAGGGATTGGCACAAATTTTCGTCTTGACTCTCTGGTAGAAACTTTGGGGCACTCTTTGAAGTTCTTTGTGTTGGTTTGAATAGATGAATCTAAGATTGTGTGATGCATATCATATAATCATACCCACAGATACTTGAGGTGACATTGGAGTATCTAAGTGACATTAGGGTTTTGGTTGATGTGTGTCTTAACGTGTTATTTTACTACGAACTCTAGGGCTGTTTGTGACACTTATAGGAATAGCCCAATGGATTGATCGGAAAGAATAACTTTGAGGTGGTTCCGTACCCTGCAATAATCTCTTCGTTTGGTCTCCGCTATTAGTGACTTTGGAGTGACTCTTTGTTGCATGTTGAGGGATAGTTATATGATCGAATTATGTTATTATTGTTGAGAGAACTTGCATTAGTGAAAGTATGAACCCTAGGCCTTGTTTCGAAGCATTGCAATACCGTTTTCGCTCATTTTTACCACTTGCTACCTTGCTGTTTTTATATTTTCAGATTATGAAAACCTATATCTACCATCCATATTACACTTGTATCACCATCTCTTCGCTAAACTAGGGCACCTATACAATTTATCATTGTATTGGGTGTGTTGGGGACACAAGAGACTCTTTGTTATTTGGTTGCACGGTTGCTTGAGAGAGACCATCTTCATCCTACGCCTCCCACAGATTGATAAACCTTATGTCATCCACTTGAGGGGAATTTGCTACTCTACAAACCTCTGCACTTGGAGGCCCAACAACGTCTACAAGAAGAAGGTTGTGTAGTAGACATCAGTCATGTTCAAGTTGCTTGAAATTCGTGATCTGGATTCTAAGGGAAATAAATTTTGCAGGCAGAAAATACTTAGTAATAAAAGCATCCTTGCACTTGTTCCAAGAATCGATACTATTGCGAGATTAAGAAGAAAACCAAATTTTTGCATGATCTCGCAAAGAAAACAGAAATAATTTAAACTTCACAACATCATTTTCCACATCTTTTTTCTTTTGCATATTGCATAATTCCATGAATGTATTAATATGGTACGCGACATCCTCAATAGGAGTATCGGCAAATTGATTTTTCATGACAAGATTCAGCAAAGCGGTATTAATATCACAAGACTCCGCACTAGTGGCGGGAGGAGCACTCGAAGTGCTAATAAAATCATTGTTGTTAGTATTTGAGAAATCACACAACTTGGTGTTCTCTTGAGTCATGATGACTTCACAACAAAATTGCACTCAAAAAGAGATCTGACGAGAAAACGGCGAACGAAAAAGAGGGCGAATAAAATGGAAAAATTTTGTGAAGTGGGGGAGTGGAAAATGAGAGCCAAATGGCAAATAATGTAAATTGCGAGGAGAGAAGATTTGTGATTAGGAACCTGGTTCATGTTGAAGATCCTTCCCGGCTACGGCGCCAGAAATTGCTTTTGCTGCCTCCTAGAACTACGTCGGTATTTTCCCAAAGAGGAAGGGATGATGCAGTATAGCGACAGTAGGTATTTCCCTTAGTGATGAGACCAAGGTTATCGAACCAGTAGGAGAACCTCCTCACACCACATAAACAGCACATGCACACAAATAACAAATACTCGCAACCCGACGTGTAAAAGGGGTTGTCAATCCCTTTCGGGTACGGCGCCTCAAGATAGGCAAATAACGTGAGGTAAAAGTGTTAGATAGGATAAATAGATCACGGAACAAATAAATTGTAGCAAGGTATTTTTTGTATTTTTCATTTAATAGATCTGAAAATAAATGCAAAGGAAAATAGATCGCAAAGGCAAATATGATGAAAAGAGACCCGGGGGCCGTAGGTTTCACTAGTGGCTTCTCTCGAGAAAAATAGCAAACAGTGGGAAAATAATTACTGTTGGGCAATTGATAGAACTTCAAATAATCATGACGATATCCAGGCAATGATCAATATATAGGCATCACGTCCAATATTAGTAGACCGACTCCTGCCTGCGTCTACTACTATTACTTCGCACATCAACCGCTATCCAGCATGCATCCAGTGTATTAAGTTCACGGAGAAATGGAGTAATGCAATAAGAACGATGACATGATGTAGACAAGTGTAGCGACCATACCTCAAATGGTCAAGTCTCTGTGCATCAGTGTCATCCCTGGATCAGTAATGCTGACACGCACAGTGCTTGAGGATTTATAACAGAGTTTCAATCACACACTTATTACATCGAGTCCTCATAAAGAGTATGATTACATAATTAAATCATGCCTGAAGGCCATCTAAAATAGATAACAGCGAAAGCTTCGGAGGTAAATGAGTCCATCAACTCCAACAGCATAGCTGAGTGCAAAACAATGACCTATCGCACCTTATTCATCGTCTGAGTAGTCTGCAACATAAGACGTTGCAGCCCGAAAGACGGATCAGCACATGGAATATGCTGGCATAGTTACACTGTAAAGCAATGATAATGCAACAACTATATCTACATGCAATATTTGGCTGGTGGATTCTGTAAGTCTCATAGTTTTGCATAAAGCTAGTTTTTCCCTACAGCAAAGGAATAAATTATTTAACTACTTCCATGTTGCCCATTATTTGAGAAGGTAACCCCAACTAAAATCCCAATTAAAAGTATCATCATTAACCCAACATCATAATTAATTAGAGTAACATGTTGAGATCACATCAATAGATTCAAGTACCAGATACTCAAGATGTCCATAACCGGGGACACGGCTAATCATGATTAGTTTATACACTCTGTAGAGGTTTGTGCACTTTTCCCCACAAGACTTGATCTCCTCCGTTGGACTTCTCCCACTACATGATGTTTGAGAAACGGATGACCGAGACACAGTCTTTCAGAAGCGTTAGCACCGACGGGTAGACAGTACCACCTACATCCCCTACATCTGCTAGTCTACCACTGTAAGAGGTCACACGACTTACTTAAATATGCCAGAGCCCATAATGGCATGTGGCTGCACACGGAAGTTTCTAGCATGAACAATCTCTGGGTGGCGGTCCATAGGATAATCACTGGTCACCCTGGGATTTCCAAAAACCCGGGCAATCACTGGGTTCCCCAGGTGCCTCAATCCACCCAGATGTGTATTCAAGTTGCTACCTTAATTTTATGCATAATCGAAATAACTCTCAAACTTCCATGTGTGAATCATGATCCAATCCCCGTCTACGAGCATGGCTAAGCAGTAATAAGCATAATGTATATTCCCAGGGTGATCAAAAGGTATTAGGTTCCTACCTCAAGCACTACAACCAAACCACATGTTCCCAATCTTACCAATGCAGTTATTTGTGGGGCAAACTAATGCATAGTAAAAATTGGGTATAGAAGAGTATGATCAAAGTGTAACTTGCCTTGCTGACGATCTGCAAACTCTAGAGATTCGTGGTAACAAGCTTCGCACTCCGGGTAATCTAGCGTAGATAAACAATAGCATAAGTAAGCAATCACTCAAACCAATCACGAGAAAACTCAAGAGAAGATCCAAATCAAACACAAAACAAGCAAACTGCTTAAACTAACAAGAGTCAAAACCTATAAGCAATATTAGCTTGTGAATTAGATCTTAACAGTAGATACATGTGATTAGCTACAATTTGCAAAAAGATTCAACTCAAACGGAGAAACGAAACTCAAAATACGAATGAAACAAGATCGTTTACTAATCTGTACTAAAGTCAAATTTTACAGTACAAAATCAAGTTGATTTCCTGGAAAGAGGGCTTCGAGACAAAGATTTACGCGCTGGTGTCATCTAATTTGGATAAACGAGTAAAAAGTTATAGTAGTTTAAAGACCAGGGGCTGAATCGCGATAAAAATAATCGTGGATAAGTCCCTGGCCGAAAAATAAAATAAAAAGAAAAGACTAACGAATGAACGTTCGCTGTATGAACCTAACCGGCGAATAACATTCGTTAAAATGAACGAACGGACGAACTTAGCTAAATAAAATAAACCGACGAAAACCGATCTAAAAAAACCGCAAAACCTAAAAAAACGGGTCCGGTTCGTACCGGTTCGGGAAGAGAACCCGACGACGGCGGCGGCAACGGTGGGGCGGCGGCGGCAGCGAACGGCGGGGCGGTGGCATCGGCAGGCGGCGGCCCTAGTGTGCTTGCGGCAGCGGCGCAAAGCACCGGCTGTAGAGGGCGGCGGCGGCGCGGCGCGAGGAGGCGGTGGCAGAACTCCCATTGCCATTTCCATTCTTCGCATCAGGGCATTCATTGGCATAATGTCCGGTCTTTTGACACTTGTAACAGGTAACGTGGCTTAAATCCCTCTTGGTTGGTGTTGAAGTGTTGGAACTATTCTGGCTGTTGCTTCCTCCATTCCCATTGCCATTCTTGGGGCCATTATGGTTGTGCGAACTTGCCCCGTTGTGCGTGTGTCCTCCATGGTTGTGGGTATGTCCTTCGGAGTATGGGGAATGGCGAGGCTTCTGCTGAGCTCCTGAAGTATACCTCCCCTGTCCATACTTCCTCTTGCAGTTATCAATCTGTTGCTGCTTGCCTTCAATCATAAGAGCGCTATCTACCAACTCCTGGTAGTTGTTGAATGTTGCCACCATCAACTGCATGCTCAGCTCATCATTCAGTCCTTCCAAAAACTTCTCCTGCTTAGCGGCATCTGTAGCTACGTCATCAGGGGCATAGCGTGCTAACTTACTAAAATCATCCACGTACTGGCCCACTGTACGTCCTCCTTGGTGCAAGTTGCGAAACTCATGCTTCTTCATGCTCATAGCTCCTGTTGAAACATGGGAAGTACGGAAAGCCTGCTGAAACTCATCCCATGTTACAGTGTCAACGGGGTAAGTGGCTGTGAAATTTTCCCACCAAGATGTTGCGGGTCCATCAAGCTGATGTGCGACAAAATGCACTCTCTCTGCATCTGTGCATCCTGCAGTGGTCAGGTCTCTTCCAATCTTGCGGAGCCAATCATCTACAACAATCGGCTCGGTGCTACTAGAGAACACTGGCGGATTCAACCTTAGGAAACAGACAAGGTGATCAACAGGGGGTGGTGGTGGTGGGTTGTTGTTGTTTTTGTTGTTATTGTTGTTGTTGTTTTTGTTGTTGTTGCCTTGGTTCTGATTCTGGACTAAAACCTGCATCAGGTATTTTGCTGCTGGGTCAGCTGGGTGAGCTCCGGTGGGAAGGCAAATCCATTGTCACATCTCAGAGGCATCTGATGGGTTTAGAAGGACTGAGAAAATAGAATAGAATTGGGGGTCTAAGAGAGATTCACTACCCATAATGCTCGTGAGACAAACACAATCGATTTCACTTCAATCAATAGCACACAAGTCACACAAAAATGGTCTAACCTATAACTACAAACTCGATCGTTGCAACTACTTGGAGGGAAAATACTACTAATTACAATGGTGGTCGTCTAGAAATTTTCATCAGAAGGAGACTCCATAATATCTGCTCCAGCTTCATCAACGTAGTCATCATCGCTATCAGGGTCGGAGTCGGTGTCGTCGATGATGATATAGTCTCCTGGTTGGTTGTCCTTCTTTGGCGCGGGGTCTCCCATGAATACTCCTAGCTTCCTTGTCAGGTCGTCATTCTTTTCTACTAGTATAGAAATCTCCTCCTCGTATCAATCGCATGTAGACTTGATCTCCCCTTCCATCTCGTTGTTTCTCCTCACCAGCTTCTTGATCTTCTTCATGTGAATGATTTGTTGATTCTCCTGTTGACGAATATGATCTCCCAACTCTTGAATGTATGCCACAATTGATCCATCCCTCCTGGTACGCATCATCTCCCATTTGTCATCTCGGCAGCCACATATCTAGTAGATGGTATTCTCCAGCTCCTTGTGATACACCTCACATAAGCATCCAAAGGTGATATGTGCGGCCATGCTCTTTCCAATACTCCAGCTTGGTGCATCAAGGTACAAATCAATAGGCTCTGTTGTTTGTGCAAAGGTCCTCTTCCGGTACAAATGTAGAGAAAGTCCCCGTCAAGCTTGGTAGTCCGATGTTCAAATACTTGGTGACTTCCTTCAAGTGCTTTTCGAAAGGGGTGTCGTCATCCGGCTGAGTGAACTTGTTCCTGGAATCCGCCATCTATAGAGTAGAAAAAGAGAAGAATTAGAAATGAGTAGAGAAGAGAAATCATGTGGCTCATTCTAGTGGCTGCATCCTACAGTCAGCGTGTGCTCTGATACCATCTTGTAGCGACCAGACCTCAAACCGTCAAGTCTCTGTGCATCAGTATCATCCCTGGATCGGTAATTCTGACATGCATAGTGCTCGAGGATTTATAACAGAGTTTCAATCACACACTTATTACATCGAGTACTCATAGAGAGTATGATTACATAATTAAATCATGGTTGAAGGCCATCTAAAATAGATAACAGTGGAAGCTTCGAAGGTAAATGAGTCCATCAACTCCAACGGCATAGCTGAGTGCAAAACAACGACCTATCGCACCTTATTCGTCGTCTGAGTAGACTGCAACATAAGACGTTGCAGCCCGAAAAATGGGTCAGCACATGGAATGTGCTGGCATAGTTACACTGTAAAGCAATGATAATGCAAGAACTATATCTACATCCAATATTTGGCTAGTGGATGTTGTAAGTCTCATAGTTTTGCATAAAGCTAGTTTTTCCCTACAGCAGAGGAATAAATTATTTAACTACTCCAATGTTGCCCATTACTTGAGAAGGTAACCCCAACTCAAATTCCAATTAAAAGTATCATCATTAACCCACCATCATAATTAATTAGAGTAACATGTTGAGATCACATCAATAGATTCAAGTACCAGATACTCAAGATGTCCATAACCGGGGACACGGCTAATCATGATTAGTTTATACACTCTGTAGAGGTTTGCGCACTTTGTCCCACAAGACTCGATCTCCTCCGTTGGATTTCTCGCACTACATGATGCTTGAGAAATGGATGACTGAAACACAGTCTTTCAGAAGCGTTAGCACCTTACGACGGGTAGATAGTACCACCTACATCCCCTACATTTGCTAGTCTACCACTTTAAGAGGTCACACGACTTACTTAACTATGCTAGAGCCCATAATGGCATGTGGCTGCACACGGAAGTTTCTAGCATGAATAATCTTATGATCCCTTTGAGCCTAGGTGGCGGTCCATAGGATAATCACCGGTAACCCCAGGATTTCCAAAAAACAGGAAATCACTGGGTTCCCCAGGTGCCTCAATCCACCCAGATGTGTATTCAAGTTGCCACCTTAATGTTATCCATAATTAAAATAATTCTCAAACTTCCATGTGTGAATCACGTTCCAATCCCCTTCTACGAGCATGGCTAAGCAATAATAAGCATAACGTATATTCCCAGGGTGATCAAAAGGTATTAGGTTCCTATCTCAAGTAGTACAACCAAACCACATGTTCCCAATCCTACCAATGCAATTATTTGTGGGGCAGACTAATGCATAGTAAAAACTGGGTATAAAAGAGTATGATCAAAGTGTAACTTGCCTTGCTGTCGATCTACAAACTCTAGAGATTCATGGTAATAAGCTTCGCACTCCGGGTAATCTAGCGTAGACAAACAATAGCATACATAAGCAATCACTCAAACCAAACACGAGAAAACTCGAGAGAAGATCCAAATCAAACACGAAACAAGCAAACAGCTTAAACTAACAAGAGTCAAAACCTAACAGCAATATTAGCATGTGAATTATATCTTAATAGTAGATACATGTGATTAGCTATGATTTGCAAAAAGATTCAACTCAAACGGAGCAACGAAACTCAAAATACGAACGAAACAAGATCGTTTACTAATCCGGACTAAAGTCAAATTTTACAGTACCAAAATCATGTTCAAGTTGATTAATTAGAAAGAGGGCTTCGAGATGAAGATTTAGGCACTGGTTTCATCTAATTTGGATAAACGAGTAAAGAGTTATACTAGTTTAAAGATTAGGGGCTGAATCGAGATAAAAATAATCGCGGATAAGTCCCTGGCCGAAAAATAAAATAAAAATAAAAGACTAACGAACGAGCGTTCGCTGTCTGAACCTAACCGACGAATAATGTTCGTTAAAACGAACGAACGGACGAACGTCCGCTAAATAAAATAAACCGACGAAAACCGATCTAAAAAAATAAAATCTAAAAACCTAAAAAAACCGGGTCCAGTTCGTACCGGTTCGGAATGAGAACCCGACGGCGGCGGCGTCAACGGCGGGGCAGCGGCGTCGGCGGCGAACGGCGGGGCGACGGC